>NW_026972341.1:0-97137 GCF_036711695.1 Zophobas morio
CCATCAAAAAACGTTGAAATATAGTTCAAATTCAATAAAAAATCGACAAAAATACAGTTTCTAGCTAAAATTTGATGGTTTCGTTGCACTTTCCGAGCCCGTAGGGTATCTGAGTGGCTTAAAAGTACAAGAAAACACTTCAAAAGTGACGTTTCTGAAGAATTTTAACAGTTTTCTTGTATCTACGAACGCCAGAATGCATAAAATCGACCTAAACGTCTCCTTTTCCTATTCTGAGTCGATTCTGCATGCTTTAAGTGTGTTTGGTGGCTCAGAACCATCAAAAAACGTTGAAATATAGTTCAAATTCAATAAAAATCGACAAAAATACAGTTTCTAGCTAAAATTTGATGGTTTCGTTGCACTTTCCGAGCCCGTAGGGTATCTGAGTGGCTTAAAAGTACAAGAAAACACTTCAAAAGTGACGTTTCTGAAGAATTTTAACAGTTTTCTTGTATCTACGAACGCCAGAATGCATAAAATTGACCTAAACGTCTCCTTTTCCTATTCTGAGTCGATTCTGCATGCTTTAAGTGTGTTTGGTGGCTCAGAACCATCAAAAAACGTTGAAATATAGTTCAAATTCAATAAAAATCGACAAAAATACAGTTTCTAGCTAAAATTTGATGGTTTCGTTGCACTTTCCGAGCCCGTAGGGTATCTGAGTGGCTTAAAAGTACAAGAAAACACTTCAAAAGTGACGTTTCTGAAGAATTTTAACAGTTTTCTTGTATCTACGAACGCCAGAATGCATAAAATTGACCTAAACGTCTCCTTTTCCTATTCTGAGTCGATTCTGCATGCTTTAAGTGTGATTGGTGGCTCAGAACCATCAAAAAACGTTGAAATATAGTTCAAATTCAATAAAAATCGACAAAAATACAGTTTCTAGCTAAAATTTGATGGTTTCGTTGCACTTTCCGAGCCCGTAGGGTATCTGAGTGGCTTAAAAGTACAAGAAAACACTTCAAAAGTGACGTTTCTGAAGAATTTTAACAGTTTTCTTGTATCTACGAACGCCAGAATGCATAAAATTGACCTAAACGTCTCCTTTTCCTATTCTGAGTCGATTCTGCATGCTTTAAGTGTGTTTGGTGGCTCAGAACCATCAAAAAACGTTGAAATATAGTTCAAATTCAATAAAAATCGACAAAAATACAGTTTCTAGCTAAAATTTGATGGTTTCGTTGCACTTTCCGAGCCCGTAGGGTATCTGAGTGGCTTAAAAGTACAAGAAAACACTTCAAAAGTGACGTTTCTGAAGAATTTTAACAGTTTTCTTGTATCTACGAACGCCAGAATGCATAAAATTGACCTAAACGTCTCCTTTTCCTATTCTGAGTCGATTCTGCATGCTTTAACTGTGTTTGGTGGCTCAGAACCATCAAAAAACGTTGAAATATAGTTCAAATTCAATAAAAATCGACAAAAATACAGTTTCTAGCTAAAACTTGATGGTTTCGTTGCACTTTCCGAGCCCGTAGGGTATCTGAGTGGCTTAAAAGTACAAGAAAACACTTCAAAAGTGACGTTTCTGAAGAATTTTAACAGTTTTCTTGTATCTACGAACGCCAGAATGCATAAAATTGACCTAAACGTCTCCTTTTCCTATTCTGAGTCGATTCTGCATGCTTTAAGTGTGTTTGGTGGCTCAGAACCATCAAAAAACGTTGAAATATAGTTCAAATTCAATAAAAATCGACAAAAATACAGTTTGTAGCTAAAATTTGATGGTTTCGTTGCACTTTCCGAGCCCGTAGGGTATCTGAGTGGCTTAAAAGTACAAGAAAACACTTCAAAAGTGACGTTTCTGAAGAATTTTAACAGTTTTCTTGTATCTACGAACGCCAGAATGCATAAAATTGACCTAAACGTCTCCTTTTCCTATTCTGAGTCGATTCTGCATGCTTTAAGTGTGTTTGGTGGCTCAGAACCATCAAAAAACGTTGAAATATAGTTCAAATTCAATAAAAATCGACAAAAATACAGTTTCTAGCTAAAATTTGATGGTTTCGTTGCACTTTCCGAGCCCGTAGGGTATCTGAGTGGCTTAAAAGTACAAGAAAACACTTCAAAAGTGACGTTTCTGAAGAATTTTAACAGTTTTCTTGTATCTACGAACGCCAGAATGCATAAAATTGACCTAAACGTCTCCTTTTCCTATTCTGAGTCGATTCTGCATGCTTTAAGTGTTTTCTTGTACTTTTAAGCCACTCAGATACCCTACGGGCTCGGAAAGTGCAACGAAACCATCAAATTTTAGCTAGAAACTGTATTTTTGTCGATTTTTATTGAATTTGAACTATATTTCAACGTTTTTTTGATGGTTCTGAGCCACCAAACACACTTAAAGCATGCAGAATCGACTCAGAATAGGAAAAGGAGACGTTTGGGTCAATTTTATGCATTCTGGCGTTCGTAGATACAAGAAAACTGTTAAAATTCTTCAGAAACGTCACTTTTGAAGTGTTTTCTTGTACTTTTAAGCCACTCAGATACCCTACGGGCTCGGAAAGTGCAACGAAACCATCAAATTTTAGCTAGAAACTGTATTTTTGTCGATTTTTATTGAATTTGAACTATATTTCAACGTTTTTTGATGGTTCTGAGCCACCAAACACACTTAAAGCATGCAGAATCGACTCAGAATAGGAAAAGGAGACGTTTAGGTCAATTTTATGCATTCTGGCGTTCGTAGATACAAGAAAACTGTTAAAATTCTTCAGAAACGTCACTTTTGAAGTGTTTTCTTGTACTTTTAAGCCACTCAGATACCCTACGGGCTCGGAAAGTGCAACGAAACCATCAAATTTTAGCTAGAAACTGTATTTTTGTCGATTTTTATTGAATTTGAACTATATTTCAACGTTTTTTGATGGTTCTGAGCCACCAAACACACTTAAAGCATGCAGAATCAACTCAGAATAGGAAAAGGAGACGTTTAGGTCAATTTTATGCATTCTGGCGTTCGTAGATACAAGAAAACTGTTAAAATTCTTCAGAAACGTCACTTTTGAAGTGTTTTCTTGTACTTTTAAGCCACTCAGATACCCTACGGGCTCGGAAAGTGCAACGAAACCATCAAATTTTAGCTAGAAACTGTATTTTTGTCGATTTTTATTGAATTTGAACTATATTTCAACGTTTTTTGATGGTTCTGAGCCACCAAACACACTTAAAGCATGCAGAATCGACTCAGAATAGGAAAAGGAGACATTTAGGTCAATTTTATGCATTCTGGCGTTCGTAGATACAAGAAAACTGTTAAAATTCTTCAGAAACGTCACTTTTGAAGTGTTTTCTTGTACTTTTAAGCCACTCAGATACCCTACGGGCTCGGAAAGTGCAACGAAACCATCAAATTTTAGCTAGAAACTGTATTTTTGTCGATTTTTATTGAATTTGAACTATATTTCAACGTTTTTTGATGGTTCTGAGCCACCAAACACACTTAAAGCATGCAGAATCGACTCAGAATAGGAAAAGGAGACGTTTAGGTCAATTTTATGCATTCTGGCGTTCGTAGATACAAGAAAACTGTTAAAATTCTTCAGAAACGTCACTTTTGAAGTGTTTTCTTGTACTTTTAAGCCACTCAGATACCCTACGGGCTCGGAAAGTGCAACGAAACCATCAAATTTTAGCTAGAAACTGTATTTTTGTCGATTTTTATTGAATTTGAACTATATTTCAACGTTTTTTGATGGTTCTGAGCCACCAAACACACTTAAAGCATGCAGAATCGACTCAGAATAGGAAAAGGAGACGTTTAGGTCAATTTTATGCATTCTGGCGTTCGTAGATACAAGAAAACTGTTAAAATTCTTCAGAAACGTCACTTTTGAAGTGTTTTCTTGTACTTTTAAGCCACTCAGATACCCTACGGGCTCGGAAAGTGCAACGAAACCATCAAATTTTAGCTAGAAACTGTATTTTTGTCGATTTTTATTGAATTTGAACTATATTTCAACGTTTTTTGATGGTTCTGAGCCACCAAACACACTTAAAGCATGCAGAATCGACTCAGAATAGGAAAAGGAGACGTTTAGGTCAATTTTATGCATTCTGGCGTTCGTAGATACAAGAAAACTGTTAAAATTCTTCAGAGACGTCACTTTTGAAGTGTTTTCTTGTACTTTTAAGCCACTCAGATACCCTACGGGCTCGGAAAGTGCAACGAAACCATCAAATTTTAGCTAGAAACTGTATTTTTGTCGATTTTTATTGAATTTGAACTATATTTCAACGTTTTTTGATGGTTCTGAGCCACCAAACACACTTAAAGCATGCAGAATCGACTCAGAATAGGAAAAGGAGACGTTTAGGTCAATTTTATGCATTCTGGCGTTCGTAGATACAAGAAAACTGTTAAAATTCTTCAGAAACGTCACTTTTGAAGTGTTTTCTTGTACTTTTAAGCCACTCAGATACCCTACGGGCTCGGAAAGTGCAACGAAACCATCAAATTTTAGCTAGAAACTGTATTTTTGTCGATTTTTATTGAATTTGAACTATATTTCAACGTTTTTTGATGGTTCTGAGCCACCAAACACACTTAAAGCATGCAGAATCGACTCAGAATAGGAAAAGGAGACGTTTAGGTCAATTTTATGCATTCTGGCGTTCGTAGATACAAGAAAACTGTTAAAATTCTTCAGAAACGTCACTTTTGAAGTGTTTTCTTGTACTTTTAAGCCACTCAGATACCCTACGGGCTCGGAAAGTGCAACGAAACCATCAAATTTTAGCTAGAAACTGTATTTTTGTCGATTTTTATTGAATTTGAACTATATTTCAACGTTTTTTGATGGTTCTGAGCCACCAAACACACTTAAAGCATGCAGAATCGACTCAGAATAGGAAAAGGAGACGTTTAGGTCAATTTTATGCATTCTGGCGTTCGTAGATACAAGAAAACTGTTAAAATTCTTCAGAAACGTCACTTTTGAAGTGTTTTCTTGTACTTTTAAGCCACTCAGATACCCTACGGGCTCGGAAAGTGCAACGAAACCATCAAATTTTAGCTAGAAACTGTATTTTTGTCGATTTTTATTGAATTTGAACTATATTTCAACGTTTTTTGGTTCTGAGCCACCAAACACACTTAAAGCATGCAGAATCGACTCAGAATAGGAAAAGGAGACGTTTAGGTCAATTTTATGCATTCTGGCGTTCGTAGATACAAGAAAACTGTTAAAATTCTTCAGAAACGTCACTTTTGAAGTGTTTTCTTGTACTTTTAAGCCACTCAGATACCCTACGGGCTCGGAAAGTGCAACGAAACCATCAAATTTTAGCTAGAAACTGTATTTTTGTCGATTTTTATTGAATTTGAACTATATTTCAACGGTTTTTTTGATGGTTCTGAGCCACCAAACACACTTAAAGCATGCAGAATCGACTCAGAATAGGAAAAGGAGTCGTTTAGGTCAATTTTATGCATTCTGGCGTTCGTAGATACAAGAAAACTGTTAAAATTCTTCAGAAACGTCACTTTTGAAGTGTTTTCTTGTACTTTTAAGCCACTCAGATACCCTACGGGCTCGGAAAGTGCAACGAAACCATCAAATTTTAGCTAGAAACTGTATTTTTGTCGATTTTTATTGAATTTGAACTATATTTCAACGTTTTTTGATGGTTCTGAGCCACCAAACACACTTAAAGCATGCAGAATCGACTCAGAATAGGAAAAGGAGACGTTTAGGTCAATTTTATGCATTCTGGCGTTCGTAGATACAAGAAAACTGTTAAAATTCTTCAGAAACGTCACTTTTGAAGTGTTTTCTTGTACTTTTAAGCCACTCAGATAACCTACGGGCTCGGAAAGTGCAACGAAACCATCAAATTTTAGCTAGAAACTGTATTTTTGTCGATTTTTATTGAATTTGAACTATATTTCAACGTTTTTTGATGGTTCTGAGCCACCAAACACACTTAAAGCATGCAGAATCGACTCAGAATAGGAAAAGGAGACGTTTAGGTCAATTTTATGCATTCTGGCGTTCGTAGATACAAGAAAACTGTTAAAATTCTTCAGAAACGTCACTTTTGAAGTGTTTTCTTGTACTTTTAAGCCACTCAGATACCCTACGGGCTCGGAAAGTGCAACGAAACCATCAAATTTTAGCTAGAAACTGTATTTTTGTCGATTTTTATTGAATTTGAACTATATTTCAACGTTTTTTGATGGTTCTGAGCCACCAAACACACTTAAAGCATGCAGAATCGACTCAGAATAGGAAAAGGAGACGTTTAGGTCAATTTTATGCATTCTGGCGTTCGTAGATACAAGAAAACTGTTAAAATTCTTCAGAAACGTCACTTTTGAAGTGTTTTCTTGTACTTTTAAGCCACTCAGATACCCTACGGGCTCGGAAAGTGCAACGAAACCATCAAATTTTAGCTAGAAACTGTATTTTTGTCGATTTTTATTGAATTTGAACTATATTTCAACGTTTTTTGATGGTTCTGAGCCACCAAACACACTTAAAGCATGCAGAATCGACTCAGAATAGGAAAAGGAGACGTTTAGGTCAATTTTATGCATTCTGGCGTTCGTAGATACAAGAAAACTGTTAAAATTCTTCAGAAACGTCACTTTTGAAGTGTTTTCTTGTACTTTTAAGCCACTCAGATACCCTACGGGCTCGGAAAGTGCAACGAAACCATCAAATTTTAGCTAGAAACTGTCTTTTTGTCGATTTTTATTGAATTTGAACTATATTTCAACGTTTTTTGATGGTTCTGAGCCACCAAACACACTTAAAGCATGCAGAATCGACTCAGAATAGGAAAAGGAGACGTTTAGGTCAATTTTATGCATTCTGGCGTTCGTAGATACAAGAAAACTGTTAAAATTCTTCAGAAACGTCACTTTTGAAGTGTTTTCTTGTACTTTTAAGCCACTCAGATACCCTACGGGCTCGGAAAGTGCAACGAAACCATCAAATTTTAGCTAGAAACTGTATTTTTGTCGATTTTGATTGAATTTGAACTATATTTGAACGTTCTTTGATGGTTCTGAGCCACCAAACACACTTAAAGCATGCAGAATCGACTCAGAATAGGAAAAGGAGACGTTTAGGTCAATTTTATGCATTCTGGCGTTCGTAGATACAAGAAAACTGTTAAAATTCTTCAGAAACGTCACTTTTGAAGTGTTTTCTTGTACTTTTAAGCCACTCAGATACCCTACGGGCTCGGAAAGTGCAACGAAACCATCAAATTTTAGCTAGAAACTGTATTTTTGTCGATTTTTATTGAATTTGAACTACATTTCAACGTTTTTTGATGGTTCTGAGCCACCAAACACACTTAAAGCATGCAGAATCGACTCAGAATAGGAAAAGGAGACGTTTAGGTCAATTTTATGCATTCTGGCGTTCGTAGATACAAGAAAACTGTTAAAATTCTTCAGAAACGTCACTTTTGAAGTGTTTTCTTGTACTTTTAAGCCACTCAGATACCCTACGGGCTCGGAAAGTGCAACGAAACCATCAAATTTTAGCTAGAAACTGTATTTTTGTCGACTTTTATTGAATTTGAACTATATTTCAACGTTTTTTGATGGTTCTGAGCCACCAAACACACTTAAAGCATGCAGAATCGACTCAGAATAGGAAAAGGAGACGTTTAGGTCAATTTTATGCATTCTGGCGTTCGTAGATACAAGAAAACTGTTAAAATTCTTCAGAAACGTCACTTTTGAAGTGTTTTCTTGTACTTTTAAGCCACTCAGATACCCTACGGGCTCGGAAAGTGCAACGAAACCATCAAATTTTAGCTAGAAACTGTATTTTTGTCGATTTTTATTGAATTTGAACTATATTTCAACGTTTTTTGATGGTTCTGAGCCACCAAACACACTTAAAGCATGCAGAATCGACTCAGAATAGGAAAAGGAGACGTTTAGGTCAATTTTATGCATTCTGGCGTTCGTAGATACAAGAAAACTGTTAAAATTCTTCAGAAACGTCACTTTTGAAGTGTTTTCTTGTACTTTTAAGCCACTCAGATACCCTACGGGCTCGGAAAGTGCAACGAAACCATCAAATTTTAGCTAGAAACTGTATTTTTGTCGATTTTTATTGAATTTGAACTACATTTCAACGTTTTTTTGATGGTTCTGAGCCACCAAACACACTTAAAGCATGCAGAATCGACTCAGAATAGGAAAAGGAGATGTTTAGGTCAATTTTATGCATTCTGGCGTTCGTAGATACAAGAAAACTGTTTAAAATTCTTCAGAAACGTCACTTTTGAAGTGTTTTCTTGTACTTTTAAGCCACTCAGATACCCTACGGGCTCGGAAAGTGCAACGAAACCATCAAATTTTAGCTAGAAACTGTATTTTTGTCGATTTTTATTGAATTTGAACTATATTTCAACGTTTTTTGATGGTTCTGAGCCACCAAACACACTTAAAGCATGCAGAATCGACTCAGAATAGGAAAAGGAGACGTTTAGGTCAATTTTATGCATTCTGGCGTTCGTAGATACAAGAAAACTGTTAAAATTCTTCAGAAACGTCACTTTTGAAGTGTTTTCTTGTACTTTTAAGCCACTCAGATACCCTACGGGCTCGGAAAGTGCAACGAAACCATCAAATTTTAGCTAGAAACTGTATTTTTGTCGATTTTTATTGAATTTGAACTATATTTCAACGTTTTCTGATGGTTCTGAGCCACCAAACACACTTAAAGCATGCAGAATCGACTCAGAATAGGAAAAGGAGACGTTTAGGTCAATTTTATGCATTCTGGCGTTCGTAGATACAAGAAAACTGTTAAAATTCTTCAGAAACGTCACTTTTGAGGTGTTTTCTTGTACTTTTAAGCCACCCAGATACCCTACGGGCTCGGAAAGTGCAACGAAACCATCAAATTTTAGCTAGAAACTGTATTTTTGTCGATTTTTATTGAATTTGAACTATATTTCAACGTTTTTTGATGGTTCTGAGCCACCAAACACACTTAAAGCATGCAGAATCGACTCAGAATAGGAAAAGGAGACGTTTAGGTCAATTTTATGCATTCTGGCGTTCGTAGATACAAGAAAACTGTTAAAATTCTTCAGAAACGTCACTTTTGAAGTGTTTTCTTGTACTTTTAAGCCACTCAGATACCCTACGGGCTCGGAAAGTGCAACGAAACCATCAAATTTTAGCTAGAAACTGTATTTTTGTCGATTTTTATTGAATTTGAACTACATTTCAACGTTTTTTGATGGTTCTGAGCCACCAAACACACTTAAAGCATGCAGAATCGACTCAGAATAGGAAAAGGAGACGTTTAGGTCAATTTTATGCATTCTGGCGTTCGTAGATACAAGAAAACTGTTAAAATTCTTCAGAAACGTCACTTTTGAAGTGTTTTCTTGTACTTTTAAGCCACTCAGATACCCTACGGGCTCGGAAAGTGCAACGAAACCATCAAATTTTAGCTAGAAACTGTATTTTTGTCGATTTTTATTGAATTTGAACTACATTTCAACGTTTTTTTGATGGTTCTGAGCCACCAAACACACTTAAAGCATGCAGAATCGACTCAGAATAGGAAAAGGAGACGTTTAGGTCAATTTTATGCATTCTGGCGTTCGTAGATACAAGAAAACTGTTAAAATTCTTCAGAAACGTCACTTTTGAAGTGTTTTCTTGTACTTTTAAGCCACTCAGATACCCTACGGGCTCGGAAAGTGCAACGAAACCATCAAATTTTAGCTAGAAACTGTATTTTGTCGATTTTTATTGAATTTGAACTATATTTCAACGTTTTTTGATGGTTCTGAGCCACCAAACACACTTAAAGCATGCAGAATCGACTCAGAATAGGAAAAGGAGACGTTTAGGTCAATTTTATGCATTCTGGCGTTCGTAGATACAAGAAAACTGTTAAAATTCTTCAGAAACGTCACTTTTGAAGTGTTTTCTTGTACTTTTAAGCCACTCAGATACCCTACGGGCTCGGAAAGTGCAACGAAACCATCAAATTTTAGCTAGAAACTGTATTTTTGTCGATTTTTATTGAATTTGAACTACATTTCAACGTTTTTTGTTGGTTCTGAGCCACCAAACACACTTAAAGCATGCAGAATCGACTCAGAATAGGAAAAGGAGACGTTTAGGTCAATTTTATGCATTCTGGCGTTCGTAGATACAAGAAAACTGTTAAAATTCTTCAGAAACGTCACTTTTGAAGTGTTTTCTTGTACTTTTAAGCCACTCAGATACCCTACGGGCTCGGAAAGTGCAACGAAACCATCAAATTTTAGCTAGAAACTGTATTTTTGTCGATTTTTATTGAATTTGAACTATATTTCAACGTTTTTTAATGGTTCTGAGCCACCAAACACACTTAAAGCATGCAGAATCGACTCAGAATAGGAAAAGGAGACGTTTAGGTCAATTTTATGCATTCTGGCGTTCGTGGATACAAGAAAACTGTTAAAATTCTTCAGAAACGTCACTTTTGAAGTGTTTTCTTGTACTTTTAAGCCACTCAGATACCCTACGGGCTCGGAAAGTGCAACGAAACCATCAAATTTTAGCTAGAAACTGTATTTTTGTCGATTTTTATTGAATTTGAACTACATTTCAACGTTTTTTGATGGTTCTGAGCCACCAAACACACTTAAAGCATGCAGAATCGACTCAGAATAGGAAAAGGAGACGTTTAGGTCAATTTTATGCATTCTGGCGTTCGTAGATACAAGAAAACTGTTAAAATTCTTCAGAAACGTCACTTTTGAAGTGTTTTCTTGTACTTTTAAGCCACTCAGATACCCTACGGGCTCGGAAAGTGCAACGAAACCATCAAATTTTAGCTAGAAACTGTATTTTTGTCGATTTTTATTGAATTTGAACTATATTTCAACGTTTTTTGATGGTTCTGAGCCACCAAACACACTTAAAGCATGCAGAATCGACTCAGAATAGGAAAAGGAGACGTTTAGGTCAATTTTATGCATTCTGGCGTTCGTAGATACAAGAAAACTGTTAAAATTCTTCAGAAACGTCACTTTTGAAGTGTTTTCTTGTACTTTTAAGCCACTCAGATACCCTACGGGCTCGGAAAGTGCAACGAAACCATCAAATTTTAGCTAGAAACTGTATTTTTGTCGATTTTTATTGAATTTGAACTACATTTCAACGTTTTTTGATGGTTCTGAGCCACCAAACACACTTAAAGCATGCAGAATCGACTCAGAATAGGAAAAGGAGACGTTTAATTCAATTTTATGCATTCTGGCGTTCGTAGATACAAGAAAACTGTTAAAATTCTTCAGAAACGTCACTTTTGAAGTGTTTTCTTGTACTTTTAACCCTCATAATACCGTGGGGTCATTGGAGACCCCAAGCGCAGTTTGAACGTGTTTTTCTATTGAAATTTTTTTATTTTAAATTCTGAAAAAAATTGACTTTTCTTAACTTCTTGTTTTCTTAGTTTGGCTAAAGCAGAATTTTTGTAGCTAGCATAATTTTATCAAAAAATGATAAGATCACACGTAGTACCATTGGGGTCATCAGCGACCCCAGTTACAAAATAAGTGATTTAAAATTTTCATCGATTTCTTTCCTTATTTTGATATTTTCCTGGTCTATATATGTTTCTTAGCTTCACTGGCGTATCATTTGCTCGTTCAGTGCTTCCCTGGTTTCTACACGGGTGATATAATTTTAAGATTTTTTACTGGTAATCCCGTTTTCTTACTCTTCTCCTGTTGCCCGGTGCTCCCCCGAATTTTGTGTTAGTGCTGTATACACTGCGTTTATGCAAGTTGCATTGTTCTTGTTCATTCGATCGAAAGTCATGGCTGGAAGAAGTTCGGTTCGTTTAGGCGACAAAGGTGCGGAAGATGTTTTACTAGAGTGGTTTCGAGAATGTGATAATGATGTTGAAGTTGACGAGAATGTTACTGCTAATTCAGATGATAGCGAAGAAGAGGATTTGACTGAAGTGCAGTCAGAATACGACTCCGAAAATACGTCCGCCGCAGAACCTGTATCTGCTAATAGTGAAAATCAACAACTAAATTTTCTTATGTAAGTTTTTCATTATTTTCAAAATTATGACAGAAAATGTTTAGATGGTACTTACTTCAGGTCGAAAAATAAACTCGAAAAATGGTACTTAGACCCACTAACACACAGAACAGGACGACAACCAGTGCGCAACATTATGCATCAAGAAGAAGGACCTACAAGATATACTAGGCGGAACGTGGACACAATTTGCAGTAGTTTTCAACTATTTTTCAGAGATAATATTGTAATCACATTGTTCAGTGGACTAATGCAGAAGGTCAACTGAAGTACGGAGACGTATGGAAAACCATGGACGCGAATGAGTTTCTACGTTTTGTTGGTTTGCTAATCCTGGCAGGAGATTACAAATCTCATAATGAAGGACTTACGAATTTGTGGAATGTAGAAGATGGCCGTCCTATATTCAACAAAACTATGAGCAGAAACAGGTTTACCTTAATTTCTCAATGTCTGCGTTTTGATAATGCTGAAGCCAGAAGAAAAAATCGAGATTCGGACAAGTTATCACCGATCAGAACACTTCTTGAATTATGGATACCCACATTGCAAGATTCATAGAGCAACAAACGCAAAAGCTAAAACGAGGTAGATGTTGGAAATGTCCCAGCAACTTGGATAGAAAGTACTCCAGAAGATGCCAATATTGTAGTCGTTTGGTTTGCAACGAACATCAGCAAATAATTTGTGTAGAATGTTCAACAGAATTATATATATATTTTTTTTAATGTTATGAAGAATATTATATTATGATTTTAAATTTTATAATAGTTTTTAAATGTTTAATAAATAAAGATATCAATTCTAACCAACTTTACAACAATTTTAAGTACAAAGTAATATTAGAAAGTATGGGGTCACTACAGACCCCACCGGTATTACGTGCCACAAAAAAAGTTTGGTATTATGAGGGTTAAGCCACTCAGATACCCTACGGGCTCGGAAAGTGCAACGAAACCATCAAATTTTAGCTAGAAACTGTATTTTTGTCGATTTTTATTGAATTTGAACTACATTTCAACGTTTTTTGATGGTTCTGAGCCACCAAACACACTTAAAGCATGCAGAATCGACTCTGAATAGGAAAAGGAGACGTTTAGGTCAATTTTATGCATTCTGGCGTTCGTAGATACAAGAAAACTGTTAAAATTCTTCAGAAACGTCACTTTTGAAGTGTTTTCTTGTACTTTTAAGCCACTCAGATACCCTACGGGCTCGGAAAGTGCAACGAAACCATCAAATTTTAGCTAGAAACTGTATTTTTGTCGATTTTTATTGAATTTGAACTATATTTCAACGTTTTTTGATGGTTCTGAGCCACCAAACACACTTAAAGCATGCAGAATCGACTCAGAATAGGAAAAGGAGACGTTTAGGTCAATTTTATGCATTCTGGCGTTCGTAGATACAAGAAAACTGTTAAAATTCTTCAGAAACGTCACTTTTGAAGTGTTTTCTTGTACTTTTAAGCCACTCAGATACCCTACGGGCTCGGAAAGTGCAACGAAACCATCAAATTTTAGCTAGAAACTGTATTTTTGTCGATTTTTATTGAATTTGAACTACATTTCAACGTTTTTTGATGGTTCTGAGCCACCAAACACACTTAAAGCATGCAGAATCGACTCAGAATAGGAAAAGGAGACGTTTAGGTCAATTTTATGCATTCTGGCGTTCGTAGATACAAGAAAACTGTTAAAATTCTTCAGAAACGTCACTTTTGAAGTGTTTTCTTGTACTTTTAAGCCACTCAGATACCCTACGGGCTCGGAAAGTGCAACGAAACCATCAAATTTTAGCTAGAAACTGTATTTTTGTCGATTTTTATTGAATTTGAACTATATTTCAACGTTTTTTGATGGTTCTGAGCCACCAAACACACTTAAAGCATGCAGAATCGACTCAGAATAGGAAAAGGAGACGTTTAGGTCAATTTTATGCATTCTGGCGTTCGTAGATACAAGAAAACTGTTAAAATTCTTCAGAAACTTCACTTTTGAAGTGTTTTCTTGTACTTTTAAGCCACTCAGATACCCTACGGGCTCGGAAAGTGCAACGAAACCATCAAATTTTAGCTAGAAACTGTATTTTTGTCGATTTTTATTGAATTTGAACTACATTTCAACGTTTTTTGATGGTTCTGAGCCACCAAACACACTTAAAGCATGCAGAATCGACTCAGAATAGGAAAAGGAGACGTTTAGGTCAATTTTATGCATTCTGGCGTTCGTAGATACAAGAAAACTGTTAAAAATTCTTCAGAAACGTCACTTTTGAAGTGTTTTCTTGTACTTTTAAGCCACTCAGATACCCTACGGGCTCGGAAAGTGCAACGAAACCATCAAATTTTAGCTAGAAACTGTATTTTTGTCGATTTTTATTGAATTTGAACTATATTTCAACGTTTTTTGATGGTTCTGAGCCACCAAACACACTTAAAGCATGCAGAATCGACTCAGAATAGGAAAAGGAGACGTTTAGGTCAATTTTATGCATTCTGGCGTTCGTAGATACAAGAAAACTGTTAAAATTCTTCAGAAACGTCACTTTTGAAGTGTTTTCTTGTACTTTTAAGCCACTCAGATACCCTACGGGCTCGGAAAGTGCAACGAAACCATCAAATTTTAGCTAGAAACTGTATTTTTGTCGATTTTTATTGAATTTGAACTACATTTCAACGTTTTTTGATGGTTCTGAGCCACCAAACACACTTAAAGCATGCAGAATCGACTCAGAATAGGAAAAGGAGACGTTTAGGTCAATTTTATGCATTCTGGCGTTCGTAGATACAAGAAAACTGTTAAAACTCTTCAGAAACGTCATTTTTGAAGTGTTTTCTTGTACTTTTAAGCCACTCAGATACCCTACGGGCTCGGAAAGTGCAACGAAACCATCAAATTTTAGCTAGAAACTGTATTTTTGTCGATTTTTATTGAATTTGAACTACATTTCAACGTTTTTTGATGGTTCTGAGCCACCAAACACACTTAAAGCATGCAGAATCGACTCAGAATAGGAAAAGGAGACGTTTAGGTCAATTTTATGCATTCTGGCGTTCGTAGATACAAGAAAACTGTTAAAATTCTTCAGAAACGTCACTTTTGAAGTGTTTTCTTGTACTTTTAAGCCACTCAGATACCCTACGGGCTCGGAAAGTGCAACGAAACCATCAAATTTTAGCTAGAAACTGTATGTTTGTCGATTTTTATTGAATTTTGAACTACATTTCAACGTTTTTTGATGGTTCTGAGCCACCAAACACACTTAAAGCATGCAGAATCGACTCAGAATAGGAAAAGGAGACGTTTAGGTCAATTTTATGCATTCTGGCGTTCGTAGATACAAGAAAACTGTTAAAATTCTTCAGAAACGTCACTTTTGAAGTGTTTTCTTGTACTTTTAAGCCACTCAGATACCCTACGGGCTCGGAAAGTGCAACGAAACCATCAAATTTTAGCTAGAAACTGTATTTTTGTCGATTTTTATTGAATTTGAACTATATTTCAAACGTTTTTTGATGGTTCTGAGCCACCAAACACACTTAAAGCATGCCGAATCGACTCAGAATAGGAAAAGGAGACGTTTAGGTCAATTTTATGCATTCTGGCGTTCGTAGATACAAGAAAACTGTTAAAATTCTTCAGAAACGTCACTTTTGAAGTGTTTTCTTGTACTTTTAAGCCACTCAGATACTCTACGGGCTCGGAAAGTGCAACGAAACCATCAAATTTTAGCTAGAAACTGTATTTTTGTCGATTTTTATTGAATTTGAACTACATTTCAACGTTTTTTGATGGTTCTGAGCCACCAAACACACTTAAAGCATGCAGAATCGACTCAGAATAGGAAAAGGAGACGTTTAGGTCAATTTTATGCATTCTGGCGTTCGTAGATACAAGAAAACTGTTAAAATTCTTCAGAAACGTCACTTTTGAAGTGTTTTCTTGTACTTTTAAGCCACTCAGATACCCCACGGGCTCGGAAAGTGCAACGAAACCATCAAATTTTAGCTAGAAACTGTATTTTTGTCGATTTTTATTGAATTTGAACTATATTTCAACGTTTTTTGATGGTTCTGAGCCACCAAACACACTTAAAGCATGCAGAATCGACTCAGAATAGGAAAAGGAGACGTTTAGGTCAATTTTATGCATTCTGGCGTTCGTAGATACAAGAAAAACTGTTAAAATTCTTCAGAAACGTCACTTTTGAAGTGTTTTCTTGTACTTTTAAGCCACTCAGATACCCTACGGGCTCGGAAAGTGCAACGAAACCATCAAATTTTAGCTAGAAACTGTATTTTTGTCGATTTTTATTGAATTTGAACTACATTTCAACGTTTTTTGATGGTTCTGAGCCACCAAACACACTTAAAGCATGCAGAATCGACTCAGAATAGGAAAAGGAGACGTTTAGGTCAATTTTATGCATTCTGGCATTCGTAGATACAAGAAAACTGTTAAAATTCTTCAGAAACGTCACTTTTGAAGTGTTTTCTTGTACTTTTAAGCCACTCAGATACCCTACGGGCTCGGAAAGTGCAACGAAACCATCAAATTTTAGCTAGAAACTGTATTTTTGTCGATTTTTATTGAATTTGAACTATATTTCAACGTTTTTTGATGGTTCTGAGCCACCAAACACACTTAAAGCATGCAGAATCGACTCAGAATAGGAAAAGGAGACGTTTAGGTCAATTTTATGCATTCTGGCGTTCGTAGATACAAGAAAACTGTTAAAATTCTTCAGAAACGTCACTTTTGAAGTGTTTTCTTGTACTTTTAAACCACTCAGATACCCTACGGGCTCGGAAAGTGCAACGAAACCATCAAATTTTAGCTAGAAACTGCATTTTTGTCGATTTTTATTGAATTTGAACTACATTTCAACGTTTTTTGATGGTTCTGAGCCACCAAACACACTTAAAGCATGCAGAATCGACTCAGAATAGGAAAAGGAGACGTTTAGGTCAATTTTATGCATTCTGGCGTTCGTAGATACAAGAAAACTGTTAAAATTCTTCAGAAACGTCACTTTTGAAGTGTTTTCTTGTACTTATAAGCCACTCAGATACCCTACGGGCTCGGAAAGTGCAACGAAACCATCAAATTTTAGCTAGAAACTGTATTTTTGTCGATTTTTATTGAATTTGAACTATATTTCAACGTTTTTTGATGGTTCTGAGCCACCAAACACACTTAAAGCATGCAGAATCGACTCAGAATAGGAAAAGGAGACGTTTAGGTAAATTTTATGTATTCTGGCGTTCGTAGATACAAGAAAACTGTTAAAATTCTTCAGAAACGTCACTTTTGAAGTGTTTTCTTGTACTTTTAAGCCACTCAGATACCCTACGGGCTCGGAAAGTGCAACGAAACCATCAAATTTTAGCTAGAAACTGTATTTTTGTCGATTTTTATTGAATTTGAACTACATTTCAACGTTTTTTGATGGTTCTGAGCCACCAAACACACTTAAAGCATGCAGAATCGACTCAGAATAGGAAAAGGAGACGTTTAGGTCAATTTTATGCATTCTGGCGTTCGTAGATACAAGAAAACTGTTGAAATTCTTCAGAAACGTCACTTTTGAAGTGTTTTCTTGTACTTTTAAGCCACTCAGATACCCTACGGGCTCGGAAAGTGCAACGAAACCATCAAATTTTAGCTAGAAACTGTATTTTTGTCGATTTTTATTGAATTTGAACTATATTTCAACGTTTTTTGATGGTTCTGAGCCACCAAACACACTTAAAGCATGCAGAATCGACTCAGAATAGGAAAAGGAGACGTTTAGGTCAATTTTATGCATTCTGGCGTTCGTAGATACAAGAAAACTGTTAAAATTCTTCAGAAACGTCACTTTTGAAGTGTTTTCTTGTACTTTTAAGCCACTCAGATACCCTACGGGCTCGGAAAGTGCAACGAAACCATCAAATTTTAGCTAGAAACTGTATTTTTGTCGATTTTTATTGAATTTGAACTACATTTCAACGTTTTTTGATGGTTCTGAGCCACCAAACACACTTAAAGCATGCAGAATCGACTCAGAATAGGAAAAGGAGACGTTTAGGTCAATTTTATGCATTCTGGCGTTCGTAGATACAAGAAAACTGTTAAAATTCTTCAGAAACGTCACTTTTGAAGTGTTTTCTTGTACTTTTAAGCCACTCAGATACCCTACGGGCTCGGAAAGTGCAACGAAACCATCAAATTTTAGCTAGAAACTGTATTTTTGTCGATTTTTATTGAATTTGAACAATATTTCAACGTTTTTTGATGGTTCTGAGCCACCAAACACACTTAAAGCATGCAGAATCGACTCAGAATAGGAAAAGGAGACGTTTAGGTCAATTTTATGCATTCTGGCGTTCGTAGATACAAGAAAACTGTTAAAATTCTTCAGAAACGTCACTTTTGAAGTGTTTTCTTGTACTTTTAAGCCACTCAGATACCCTACGGGCTCGGAAAGTGCAACGAAACCATCAAATTTTAGCTAGAAACTGTATTTTTGTCGATTTTTATTGAATTTGAACTACATTTCAACGTTTTTTGATGGTTCTGAGCCACCAAACACAGTTAAAGCATGCAGAATCGACTCAGAATAGGAAAAGGAGACGTTTAGGTCAATTTTATGCATTCTGGCGTTCGTAGATACAAGAAAACTGTTAAAATTCTTCAGAAACGTCACTTTTGAAGTGTTTTCTTGTACTTTTAAGCCACTCAGATACCCGACGGGCTCGGAAAGTGCAACGAAACCATCAAATTTTAGCTAGAAACTGTATTTTTGTCGATTTTTATTGAATTTGAACTATATTTCAACGTTTTTTGATGGTTCTGAGCCACCAAACACACTTAAAGCATGCAGAATCGACTCAGAATGGGAAAAGGAGACGTTTAGGTCAATTTTATGCATTCTGGCGTTCGTAGATACAAGAAAACTGTTAAAATTCTTCAGAAACGTCACTTTTGAAGTGTTTTCTTGTACTTTTAAGCCACTCAGATACCCTACGGGCTCGGAAAGTGCAACGAAACCATCAAATTTTAGCTAGAAACTGTATTTTTGTCGATTTTTATTGAATTTGAACTATATTTCAACGTTTTTTGATGGTTCTGAGCCACCAAACACACTTAAAGCATGCAGAATCGACTCAGAATAGGAAAAGGAGACGTTTAGGTCAATTTTATGCATTCTGGCGTTCGTAGATACAAGAAAACTGTTAAAATTCTTCAGAAACGTCACTTTTGAAGTGTTTTCTTGTACTTTTAAGCCACTCAGATACCCTACGGGCTCGGAAAGTGCAACGAAACCATCAAATTTTAGCTAGAAACTGTATTTTTGTCGATTTTTATTGAATTTGAACTATATTTCAACGTTTTTTGATGGTTCTGAGCCACCAAACACACTTAAAGCATGCAGAATCGACTCAGAATAGGAAAAGGAGACGTTTAGGTCAATTTTATGCATTCTGGCGTTCGTAGATACAAGAAAACTGTTAAAATTCTTCAGAAACGTCACTTTTGAAGTGTTTTCTTGTACTTTTAAGCGACTCAGATACCCTACGGGCTCGGAAAGTGCAACGAAACCATCAAATTTTAGCTAGAAACTGTATTTTTGTCGATTTTTATTGAATTTGAACTATATTTCAACGTTTTTTGATGGTTCTGAGCCACCAAACACACTTAAAGCATGCAGAATCGACTCAGAATAGGAAAAGGAGACGTTTAGGTCAATTTTATGCATTCTGGCGTTCGTAGATACAAGAAAACTGTTAAAATTCTTCAGAAACGTCACTTTTGAAGTGTTTTCTTGTACTTTTGAGCCACTCAGATACCCTACGGGCTCGGAAAGTGCAACGAAACCATCAAATTTTAGCTAGAAACTGTATTTTTGTCGATTTTTATTGAATTTGAACTATATTTCGACGTTTTTTGATGGTTCTGAGCCACCAAACACACTTAAAGCATGCAGAATCGACTCTGAATAGGAAAAGGAGACGTTTAGGTCAATTTTATGCATTCTGGCGTTCGTAGATACAAGAAAACTGTTAAAATTCTTCAGAAACGTCACTTTTGAAGTGTTTTCTTGTACTTTTAAGCCACTCAGATACCCTACGGGCTCGGAAAGTGCAACGAAACCATCAAATTTTAGCTAGAAACTGTATTTTTGTCGATTTTTATTGAATTTGAACTATATTTCAAGGTTTTTTGATGGTTCTGAGCCACCAAACACACTTAAGGCATGCAGAATCGACTCAGAATAGGAAAAGGAGACGTTTAGGTCAATTTTATGCATTCTGGCGTTCGTAGATACAAGAAAACTGTTAAAATTCTTCAGAAACGTCACTTTTGAAGTGTTTTCTTGTACTTTTAAGCCACTCAGATACCCTACGGGCTCGGAAAGTGCAACGAAACCATCAAATTTTAGCTAGAAACTGTATTTTTGTCGATTTTTATTGAATTTGAACTATATTTCAACGATTTTTGATGGTTCTGAGCCACCAAACACACTTAAAGCATGCAGAATCGACTCAGAATAGGAAAAGGAGACGTTTAGGTCAATTTTATGCATTCTGGCGTTCGTAGATACAAGAAAACTGTTAAAATTCTTCAGAAACGTCACTTTTGAAGTGAATACAGTTTCTAGCTAAAATTTGATGGTTTCGTTGCACTTTCCGAGCCCGTAGGGTATCTGAGTGGCTTAAAAGTACAAGAAAACACTTCAAAAGTGACGTTTCTGAAGAATTTTAACAGTTTTCTTGTATCTACGAACGCCAGAATGCATAAAATTGACCTAAACGTCTCCTTTTCCTATTCTGAGTCGATTCTGCATGCTTTAAGTGTGTTTGGTGGCTCAGAACCATCAAAAATCGTTGAAATATAGTTCAAATTCAATAAAAATCGACAAAAATACAGTTTCTAGCTAAAATTTGATGGTTTCGTTGCACTTTCCGAGCCCGTAGGGTATCTGAGTGGCTTAAAAGTACAAGAAAACACTTCAAAAGTGACGTTTCTGAAGAATTTTAACAGTTTTCTTGTATCTACGAACGCCAGAATGCATAAAATTGACCTAAACGTCTCCTTTTCCTATTCTGAGTCGATTCTGCATGCTTTAAGTGTGTTTGGTGGCTCAGAACCATCAAAAAACGTCGAAATATAGTTCAAATTCAATAAAAATCGACAAAAATACAGTTTCTAGCTAAAATTTGATGGTTTCGTTGCACTTTCCGAGCCCGTAGGGTATCTGAGTGGCTCGAAAGTACAAGAAAACACTTCAAAAGTGACGTTTCTGAAGAATTTTAACAGTTTTCTTGTATCTACGAACGCCAGAATGCATAAAATTGACCTAAACGTCTCCTTTTCCTATTCTGAGTCGATTCTGCATGCTTTAAGTGTGTTTGGTGGCTCAGAACCATCAAAAAACGTTGAAATATAGTTCAAATTCAATAAAAATCGACAAAAATACAGTTTCTAGCTAAAATTTGATGGTTTCGTTGCACTTTCCGAGCCCGTAGGGTATCTGAGTGGCTTAAAAGTACAAGAAAACACTTCAAAAGTGACGTTTCTGAAGAATTTTAACAGTTTTCTTGTATCTACGAACGCCAGAATGCATAAAATTGACCTAAACGTCTCCTTTTCCTATTCTGAGTCGATTCTGCATGCTTTAAGTGTGTTTGGTGGCTCAGAACCATCAAAAAACGTTGAAATATAGTTCAAATTCAATAAAAATCGACAAAAATACAGTTTCTAGCTAAAATTTGATGGTTTCGTTGCACTTTCCGAGCCCGTAGGGTATCTGAGTGGCTGAAAAGTACAAGAAAACACTTCAAAAGTGACGTTTCTGAAGAATTTTAACAGTTTTCTTGTATCTACGAACGCCAGAATGCATAAAATTGACCTAAACGTCTCCTTTTCCTATTCTGAGTCGATTCTGCATGCTTTAAGTGTGTTTGGTGGCTCAGAACCATCAAAAAACGTTGAAATATAGTTCAAATTCAATAAAAATCGACAAAAATACAGTTTCTAGCTAAAATTTGACGGTTTCGTTGCACTTTCCGAGCCCGTAGGGTATCTGAGTGGCTTAAAAATACAAGAAAACACTTCAAAAGTGACGTTTCTGAAGAATTTTAACAGTTTTCTTGTATCTACGAACGCCAGAATGCATAAAATTGACCTAAACGTCTCCTTTTCCTATTCTGAGTCGATTCTGCATGCTTTAAGTGTGTTTGGTGGCTCAGAACCATCAAAAAACGTTGAAATATAGTTCAAATTCAATAAAAATCGACAAAAATACAGTTTCTAGCTAAAATTTGATGGTTTCGTTGCACTTTCCGAGCCCGTAGGGTATCTGAGTGGCTTAAAAGTACAAGAAAACACTTCAAAAGTGACGTTTCTGAAGAATTTTAACAGTTTTCTTGTATCTACGAACGCCAGAATGCATAAAATTGACCTAAACGTCTCCTTTTCCTATTCTGAGTCGATTCTGCATGCTTTAAGTGTGTTTGGTGGCTCAGAACCATCAAAAAACGTTGAAATATAGTTCAAATTCAATGAAAATCGACAAAAATACAGTTTCTAGCTAAAATTTGATGGTTTCGTTGCACTTTCCGAGCCCGTAGGGTATCTGAGTGGCTTAAAAGTACAAGAAAACACTTCAAAAGTGACGTTTCTGAAGAATTTTAACAGTTTTCTTGTATCTACGAACGCCAGAATGCATAAAATTGACCTAAACGTCTCCTTTTCCTATTCTGAGTCGATTCTGCATGCTTTAAGTGTGTTTGGTGGCTCAGAACCATCAAAAAACGTTGAAATATAGTTCAAATTCAATAAAAATCGACAAAAATACAGTTTCTAGCTAAAATTTGATGGTTTCGTTGCACTTTCCGAGCCCGTAGGGTATCTGAGTGGCTTAAAAGTACAAGGAAAACACTTCAAAAGTGACGTTTCTGAAGAATTTTAACAGTTTTCTTGTATCTACGAACGCCAGAATGCATAAAATTGACCCAAACGTCTCCTTTTCCTATTCTGAGTCGATTCTGCATGCTTTAAGTGTGTTTGGTGGCTCAGAACCATCAAAAAACGTTGAAATATAGTTCAAATTCAATGAAAATCGACAAAAATACAGTTTCTAGCTAAAATTTGATGGTTTCGTTGCACTTTCCGAGCCCGTTGGGTATCTGAGTGGCTTAAAAGTACAAGAAAACACTTCAAAAGTGACGTTTCTGAAGAATTTTAACAGTTTTCTTGTATCTACGAACGCCAGAATGCATAAAATTGACCTAAACGTCTCCTTTTCCTATTCTGAGTCGATTCTGCATGCTTTAAGTGTGTTTGGTGGCTCAGAACCATCAAAAAACGTTGTAATATAGTTCAAATTCAATAAAAATCGACAAAAATACAGTTTCTAGCTAAAATTTGATGGTTTCGTTGCACTTTCCGAGCCCGTAGGGTATCTGAGTGGCTTAAAAGTACAAGAAAACACTTCAAAAGTGACGTTTCTGAAGAATTTTAACAGTTTTCTTGTATCTACGAACGCCAGAATGCATAAAATTGACCTAAACGTCTCCTTTTCCTATTCTGAGTCGATTCTGCATGCTTTAAGTGTGTTTGGTGGCTCAGAACCATCAAAAAACGTTGAAATATAGTTCAAATTCAATAAAAATCGACAAAAATACAGTTTCTAGCTAAAATTTGATGGTTTCGTTGCACTTTCCGAGCCCGTAGGGTATCTGAGTGGCTTAAAAGTACAAGAAAACACTTCAAAAGTGACGTTTCTGAAGAATTTTAACAGTTTTCTTGTATCTACGAACGCCAGAATGCATAAAATTGACCTAAACGTCTCCTTTTCCTATTCTGAGTCGATTCTGCATGCTTTAAGTGTGTTTGGTGGCTCAGAACCATCAAAAAACGTTGAAATATAGTTCAAATTCAATAAAAATCGACAAAAATACAGTTTCTAGCTAAAATTTGATGGTTTCGTTGCACTTTCCGAGCCCGTAGGGTATCTGAGTGGCTTAAAAGTACAAGAAAACACTTCAAAAGTGACGTTTCTGAAGAATTTTAACAGTTTTCTTGTGTCTACGAACGCCAGAATGCATAAAATTGACCTAAACGTCTCCCTTTCCTATTCTGAGTCGATTCTGCATGCTTTAAGTGTGTTTGGTGGCTCAGAACCATCAAAAAACGTTGAAATATAGTTCAAATTCAATAAAAATCGACAAAAATACAGTTTCTAGCTAAAATTTGATGGTTTCGTTGCACTTTCCGAGCTCGTAGGGTATCTGAGTGGCTTAAAAGTACAAGAAAACACTTCAAAAGTGACGTTTCTGAAGAATTTTAACAGTTTTCTTGTATCTACGAACGCCAGAATGCATAAAATTGACCTAAACGTCTCCTTTTCCTATTCTGAGTCGATTCTGCATGCTTTAAGTGTGTTTGGTGGCTCAGAACCATCAAAAAACGTTGAAATATAGTTCAAATTCAATAAAAATCGACAAAAATACAGTTTCTAGCTAAAATTTGATGGTTTCGTTGCACTTTCCGAGCCCGTAGGGTATCTGAGTGGCTTAAAAGTACAAGAAAACACTTCAAAAGTGACGTTTCTGAAGAATTTTAACAGTTTTCTTGTATCTACGAACGCCAGAATGCATAAAATTGACCTAAACGTCTCCTTTTCCTATTCTGAGTCGATTCTGCATGCTTTAAGTGTGTTTGGTGGCTCAGAACCATCAAAAAACGTTGAAATATAGTTCAAATTCAATAAAAATCGACAAAAATACAGTTTCTAGCTAAAATTTGATGGTTTCGTTGCACTTTCCGAGCCCGTAGGGTATCTGAGTGGCTTAAAAGTACAAGAAAACACTTCAAAACTGACGTTTCTGAAGAATTTTAACAGTTTTCTTGTGTCTACGAACGCCAGAATGCATAAAATTGACCTAAACGTCTCCTTTTCCTATTCTGAGTCGATTCTGCATGCTTTAAGTGTGTTTGGTGGCTCAGAACCATCAAAAAACGTTGAAATATAGTTCAAATTCAATAAAAATCGACAAAAATACAGTTTCTAGCTAAAATTTGATGGTTTCGTTGCACTTTCCGAGCCCGTAGGGTATCTGAGTGGCTTAAAAGTACAAGAAAACACTTCAAAATTGACGTTTCTGAAGAATTTTAACAGTTTTCTTGTATCTACGAACGCCAGAATGCATAAAATTGACCTAAACGTCTCCTTTTCCTATTCTGAGTCGATTCTGCATGCTTTAAGTGTGTTTGCTGGCTCAGAACCATCAAAAAACGTTGAAATATAGTTCAAATTCAATAAAAATCGACTAAAATACAGTTTCTAGCTAAAATTTGATGGTTTCGTTGCACTTTCCGAGCCAGTAGGGTATCTGAGTGGCTTAAAAGTACAAGAAAACACTTCAAAAGTGACGTTTCTGAAGAATTTTAACAGTTTTCTTGTATCTACGAACGCCAGAATGCATAAAATTGACCTAAACGTCTCCTTTTCCTATTCTGAGTCGATTCTGCATGCTTTAAGTGTGTTTGGTGGCTCAGAACCATCAAAAAACGTTGAAATATAGTTCAAATTCAATAAAAATCGACAAAAATACGGTTTCTAGCTAAAATTTGATGGTTTCGTTGCACTTTTCGAGCCAGTAGGGTATCTGAGTGGCTTAAAAGTACAAGAAAACACTTCAAAAGTGACGTTTCTGAAGAATTTTAACAGTTTTCTTGTATCTACCAACGCCAGAATGCATAAAATTGACCTAATCGTCTCCTTTTCCTATTCTGAGTCGATTCTGCATGCTTTAAGTGTGTTTGGTGGCTCAGAACCATCAAAAAACTTTGAAATATAGTTCAAATTCAATAAAAATCGACAAAAATACAGTTTCTAGCTAAAATTTGATGGTTTCGTTGCACTTTCGGAGCCCGTAGGGTATCTGAGTGGCTTAAAAGTACAAGAAAACACTTCAAAAGTGACGTTTCTGAAGAATTTTAACGGTTTTCTTGTATCGACGAACCCCAGAATGCATAAAATTGACCTAAACGTCTCCTTTTCCTATTCTGAGTCGATTCTGCATGCTTTAAGTGTGTTTGGTGGCTCAGAACCATCAAAAAACGTTGAAATATAGTTCAAATTCAATAAAAATCGACAAAAATACAGTTTCTAGCTAAAATTTGATGGTTTCGTTGCACTTTCCGAGCCCGTAGGGTATCTGAGTGGCTTAAAAGTACAAGAAAACACTTCAAAAGTGACGTTTCTGAAGAATTTTAACAGTTTTCTTGTATCTACGAACGCCAGAATGCATAAAATTGACCTAAACGTCTCCTTTTCCTATTCTGAGTCGATTCTGCATGCTTTAAGTGTGTTTGGTGGCTCAGAACCATCAAAAAACGTTGAAATATAGTTCAAATTCAATAAAAATCGACAAAAATACAGTTTCTAGCTAAAATTTGACGGTTTCGTTGCACTTTCCGAGCCCGTAGGGTATCTGAGTGGCTTAAAAATACAAGAAAACACTTCAAAAGTGACGTTTCTGAAGAATTTTAACAGTTTTCTTGTATCTACGAACGCCAGAATGCATAAAATTGACCTAAACGTCTCCTTTTCCTATTCTGAGTCGATTCTGCATGCTTTAAGTGTGTTTGGTGGCTCAGAACCATCAAAAAACGTTGAAATATAGTTCAAATTCAATAAAAATCGACAAAAATACAGTTTCTAGCTAAAATTTGATGGTTTCGTTGCACTTTCCGAGCTCGTAGGGTATCTGAGTGGCTTAAAAGTACAAGAAAACACTTCAAAAGTGACGTTTCTGAAGAATTTTAACAGTTTTCTTGTATCTACGAACGCCAGAATGCATAAAATTGACCTAAACGTCTCCTTTTCCTATTCTGAGTCGATTCTGCATGCTTTAAGTGTGTTTGGTGGCTCAGAACCATCAAAAAACGTTGAAATATAGTTCAAATTCAATAAAAATCGACAAAAATACAGTTTCTAGCTAAAATTTGATGGTTTCGTTGCACTTTCCGAGCCCGTAGGGTATCTGAGTGGCTTAAAAGTACAAGAAAACACTTCAAAAGTGACGTTTCTGAAGAATTTTAACAGTTTTCTTGTATCTACGAACGCCAGAATGCATAAAATTGACCTAAACGTCTCCTTTTCCTATTCTGAGTCGATTCTGCATGCTTTAAGTGTGTTTGGTGGCTCAGAACCATCAAAAAACGTTGAAATATAGTTCAAATTCAATAAAAATCGACAAAAATACAGTTTCTAGCTAAAATTTGATGGTTTCGTTGCACTTTCCGAGTCCGTAGGGTATCTGAGTGGCTTAAAAGTACAAGAAAACACTTCAAAACTGACGTTTCTGAAGAATTTTAACAGTTTTCTTGTGTCTACGAACGCCAGAATGCATAAAATTGACCTAAACGTCTCCTTTTCCTATTCTGAGTCGATTCTGCATGCTTTAAGTGTGTTTGGTGGCTCAGAACCATCAAAAAACGTTGAAATATAGTTCAAATTCAATAAAAATCGACAAAAATACAGTTTCTAGCTAAAATTTGATGGTTTCGTTGCACTTTCCGAGCCCGTAGGGTATCTGAGTGGCTTAAAAGTACAAGAAAACACTTCAAAATTGACGTTTCTGAAGAATTTTAACAGTTTTCTTGTATCTACGAACGCCAGAATGCATAAAATTGACCTAAACGTCTCCTTTTCCTATTCTGAGTCGATTCTGCATGCTTTAAGTGTGTTTGCTGGCTCAGAACCATCAAAAAACGTTGAAATATAGTTCAAATTCAATAAAAATCGACTAAAATACAGTTTCTAGCTAAAATTTGATGGTTTCGTTGCACTTTCCGAGCCAGTAGGGTATCTGAGTGGCTTAAAAGTACAAGAAAACACTTCAAAAGTGACGTTTCTGAAGAATTTTAACAGTTTTCTTGTATCTACGAACGCCAGAATGCATAAAATTGACCTAAACGTCTCCTTTTCCTATTCTGAGTCGATTCTGCATGCTTTAAGTGTGTTTGGTGGCTCAGAACCATCAAAAAACGTTGAAATATAGTTCAAATTCAATAAAAATCGACAAAAATACAGTTTCTAGCTAAAATTTGATGGTTTCGTTGCACTTTTCGAGCCAGTAGGGTATCTGAGTGGCTTAAAAGTACAAGAAAACACTTCAAAAGTGACGTTTCTGAAGAATTTTAACAGTTTTCTTGTATCTACCAACGCCAGAATGCATAAAATTGACCTAAACGTCTCCTTTTCCTATTCTGAGTCGATTCTGCATGCTTTAAGTGTGTTTGGTGGCTCAGAACCATCAAAAAACTTTGAAATATAGTTCAAATTCAATAAAAATCGACAAAAATACAGTTTCTAGCTAAAATTTGATGGTTTCGTTGCACTTTCGGAGCCCGTAGGGTATCTGAGTGGCTTAAAAGTACAAGAAAACACTTCAAAAGTGACGTTTCTGAAGAATTTTAACGGTTTTCTTGTATCGACGAACGCCAGAATGCATAAAATTGACCTAAACGTCTCCTTTTCCTATTCTGAGTCGATTCTGCATGCTTTAAGTGTGTTTGGTGGCTCAGAACCATCAAAAAACGTTGAAATATAGTTCAAATTCAATAAAAATCGACAAAAATACAGTTTCTAGCTAAAATTTGATGGTTTCGTTGCACTTTCCGAGCCGGTTGGGTATCTGAGTGGCTTAAAAGTACAAGAAAACACTTCAAAAGTGACGTTTCTGAAGAATTTTAACAGTTTTCTTGTATCTACGAACGCCAGAATGCATAAAATTGACCTAAACGTCTCCTTTTCCTATTCTGAGTCGATTCTGCATGCTTTAAGTGTGTTTGGTGGCTCAGAACCATCAAAAAACGTTGAAATATAGTTCAAATTCAATAAAAATCGACAAAAATACAGTTTCTAGCTAAAATTTGATGGTTTCGTTGCACTTTCCGAGCCTGTAGGGTATCTGAGTGGCTTAAAAGTACAAGAAAACACTTCAAAAGTGACGTTTCTGAAGAATTTTAACAGTTTTCTTGTATCTACCAACGCCAGAATGCATAAAATTGCCCTAAACGTCTCCTTTTCCTATTCTGAGTCGATTCTGCATGCTTTAAGTGTGTTTGGTGGCTCAGAACCATCAAAAAACGTTGAAATATAGTTCAAATTCAATAAAAATCGACAAAAATACAGTTTCTAGCTAAAATTTGATAGTTTCGTTGCACTTTGCGAGCCCGTAGGGTATCTGAGTGGCTTAAAAGTACAAGAAAACACTTCAAAAGTGACGTTTCTGAAGAATTTTAACAGTTTTCTTGTATCTACCAACGCCAGAATGCATAAAATTGACCCTAAACGTCTCCTTTTCCTATTCTGAGTCGATTCTGCATGCTTTAAGTGTGTTTGGTGGCTCAGAACCATCAAAAAACGTTGAAATATAGTTCAAATTCAATAAAAATCGACAAAAATACAGTTTCTAGCTAAAATTTGATGGTTTCGTTGCACTTTCCGAGCCTGTAGGGTATCTGAGTGGCTTAAAAGTACAAGAAAACACTTCAAAAGTGACGTTTCTGAAGAATTTTAACAGTTTTCTTGTATCTACCAACGCCAGAATGCATAAAATTGACCTAAACGTCTCCTTTTCCTATTCTGAGTCGATTCTGCATGCTTTAAGTGTGTTTGGTGGCTCAGAACCATCAAAAAACGTTGAAATATAGTTCAAATTCAATAAAAATCGACAAAAATACAGTTTCTAGCTAAAATTTGATGGTTTCGTTGCACTTTGCGAGCCCGTCGGGTATCTGAGTGGCTTAAAAGTACAAGAAAACACTTCAAAAGTGACGTTTCTGAAGAATTTTAACAGTTTTCTTGTATCTACCAACGCCAGAATGCATAAAATTGACCTAAACGTCTCCTTTTCCTATTCTGAGTCGATTCTGCATGCTTTAAGTGTGTTTGGTGGCTCAGAACCATCAAAAAACGTTGAAATATAGTTCAAATTCAATAAAAATCGACAAAAATACAGTTTCTAGCTAAAATTTGATGGTTTCGTTGCACTTTCCGAGCCCGTAGGGTATCTGAGTGGCTTAAAAGTACAAGAAAACACTTCAAAAGTGACGTTTCTGAAGAATTTTAACAGTTTTCTTGTATCTACGAACGCCAGAATGCATAAAATTGACCTAAACGTCTCCTTTTCCTATTCTGAGTCGATTCTGCATGCTTTAAGTGTGTTTGGTGGCTCAGAACCATCAAAAAACGTTGAAATATAGTTCAAATTCAATAAAAATCGACAAAAATACAGTTTCTAGCTAAAATTTGATGGTTTCGTTGCACTTTCCGAGCCCGTAGGGTATCTGAGTGGCTTAAAAGTACAAGAAAACACTTCAAAAGTGACGTTTCTGAAGAATTTTAACAGTTTTCTTGTATCTACGAACGCCAGAATGCATAAAATTGACCTAAAGGTCTCCTTTTCCTATTCTGAGTCGATTCTGCATGCTTTAAGTGTGTTTGGTGGCTCAGAACCATCAAAAAACGTTGAAATATAGTTCAAATTCAATAAAAATCGACAAAAATACAGTTTCTAGCTAAAATTTGATGGTTTCGTTGCACTTTCCGAGCCCGTAGGGTATCTGAGTGGCTTAAAAGTACAAGAAAACACTTCAAAAGTGACGTTTCTGAAGAATTTTAACAGTTTTCTTGTATCTACGAACGCCAGAATGCATAAAATTGACCTAAAGGTCTCCTTTTCCTATTCTGAGTCGATTCTGCATGCTTTAAGTGTGTTTGGTGGCTCAGAACCATCAAAAAACGTTGAAATATAGTTCAAATTCAATAAAAATCGACAAAAATACAGTTTCTAGCTAAAATTTGATGGTTTCGTTGCACTTTCCGAGCCCGTAGGGTATCTGAGTGGCTGAAAAGTACAAGAAAACACTTCAAAAGTGACGTTTCTGAAGAATTTTAACAGTTTTCTTGTATCTACGAACGCCAGAATGCATAAAATTGACCTAAACGTCTCCTTTTCCTATTCTGAGTCGATTCTGCATGCTTTAAGTTTGTTTGGTGGCTCAGAACCATCAAAAAACGTTGAAATATAGTTCAAATTCAATAAAAATCGACAAAAATACAATTTCTAGCTAAAATTTGATGGTTTCGTTGCACTTTCCGAGCCCGTAGGGTATCTGAGTGGCTTAAAAGTACAAGAAAACACTTCAAAAGTGACGTTTCTGAAGAATTTTAACAGTTTTCTTGTATCTACCAACGCCAGAATGCATAAAATTGACCTAAACGTCTCCTTTTCCTATTCTGAGTCGATTCTGCATGCTTTAAGTGTGTTTGGTGGCTCAGAACCATCAAAAAACGTTGAAATAAAGTTTAAATTCAATAAAAATCGACAAAAATACAGTTTCTAGCTAAAATTTGATGGTTTCGTTGCACTTTCCGAGCCCGTAGGGTATCTGAGTGGCTTAAAAGTACAAGAAAACACTTCAAAAGTGACGTTTCTGAAGAATTTTAACAGTTTTCTTGTATCTACGAACGCCAGAATGCATAAAATTGACCTAAACGTCTCCTTTTCCTATTCTGAGTCGATTCTGCATGCTTTAAGTGTGTTTGGTGGCTCAGAACCATCAAAAAACGTTGAAATATAGTTCAAATTCAATAAAAATCGACAAAAATACAGTTTCTAGCTAAAATTTGATGGTTTCGTTGCACTTTCCGAGCCCGTAGGGTATCTGAGTGGCTTAAAAGTACAAGAAAACACTTCAAAAGTGACGTTTCTGAAGAATTTTAACAGTTTTCTTGTATCTACGAACGCCAGAATGCATAAAATTGACCTAAACGTCTCCTTTTCCTATTCTGAGTCGATTCTGCATGCTTTAAGTTTGTTTGGTGGCTCAGAACCATCAAAAAACGTTGAAATATAGTTCAAATTCAATAAAAATCGACAAAAATACAGTTTCTAGCTAAAATTTGATGGTTTCGTTGCACTTTCCGAGCCCGTAGGGTGTCTGAGTGGCTTAAAAGTACAAGAAAACGCTTCAAAAGTGACGTTTCTGAAGAATTTTAACAGTTTTCTTGTATCTACGAACGCCAGAATGCATAAAATTGACCTAAACGTCTCCTTTTCCTATTCTGAGTCGATTCTGCATGCTTTAAGTGTGTTTGGTGGCTCAGAACCATCAAAAAACGTTGAAATATAGTTCAAATTCAATAAAAATCGACAAAAATACAGTTTCTAGCTAAAATTTGATGGTTTCGTTGCACTTTCCGAGCCCGTAGGGTATCTGAGTGGCTTAAAAGTACAAGAAAACACTTCAAAAGTGACGAATTTTAACAGTTTTCTTGTATCTACGAACGCCAGAATGCATAAAATTGACCTAAACGTCTCCTTTTCCTATTCTGAGTCGATTCTGCATGCTTTAAGTGTGTTTGGTGGCTCAGAACCATCAAAAAACGTTGAAATATAGTTCAAATTCAATAAAAATCGACAAAAATACAGTTTCTAGCTAAAATTTGATGGTTTCGTTGCACTTTCCGAGCCCGTGGGGTATCTGAGTGGCTTAAAAGTACAAGAAAACACTTCAAAAGTGACGTTTCTGAAGAATTTTAACAGTTTTCTTGTATCTACGAACGCCAGAATGCATAAAATTGACCTAAACGTCTGCTTTTCCTATTCTGAGTCGATTCTGCATGCTTTAAGTGTGTTTGGTGGCTCAGAACCATCAAAAAACGTTGAAATATAGTTCAAATTCAATAAAAATCGACAAAAATACAGTTTCTAGCTAAAATTTGATGGTTTCGTTGCACTTTCCGAGCCCGTAGGGTATCTGAGTGGCTTAAAAGTACAAGAAAACACTTCAAAAGTGACGTTTCTGAAGAATTTTAACAGTTTTCTTGTATCTACGAACGCCAGAATGCATAAAATTGACCTAAACGTCTCCTTTTCCTATTCTGAGTCGATTCTGGATGCTTTAAGTGTGTTTGGTGGCTCAGAACCATCAAAAAACGTTGAAATATAGTTCAAATTCAATAAAAATCGACAAAAATACAGTTTCTAGCTAAAATTTGATGGTTTCGTTGCACTTTCCGAGCCCGTAGGGTATCTGAGTGGCTTAAAAGTACAAGAAAACACTTCAAAAGTGACGTTTCTGAAGAATTTTAACAGTTTTCTTGTATCTACGAACGCCAGAATGCATAAAATTGACCTAAACGTCTCCTTTTCCTATTCTGAGTCGATTCTGCATGCTTTAAGTGTGTTTGGTGGCTCAGAACCATCATAAAACTTTGAAATATAGTTCAAATTCAATAAAAATCGACAAAAATACAGTTTCTAGCTAAAATTTGATGGTTTCGTTGCACTTTCCGAGCCCGTAGGGTATCTGAGTGGCTTAAAAGTACAAGAAAACACTTCAAAAGTGACGTTTCTGAAGAATTTTAACAGTTTTCTTGTATCTACGAACGCCAGAATGCATAAAATTGACCTAAACGTCTCCTTTTCCTATTCTGAGTCGATTCTGCATGCTTTAAGTGTGTTTGGTGGCTCAGAACCATCAAAAAACGTTGAAATATAGTTCAAATTCAATAAAAATCGACAAAAATACAGTTTCTAGCTAAAATTTGATGGTTTCGTTGCACTTTCCGAGCCCGTAGGGTATCTGAGTGGCTTAAAAGTACAAGAAAACACTTCAAAAGTGACGTTTCTGAAGAATTTTAACAGTTTTCTTGTATCTACGAACGCCAGAATGCATAAAATTGACCTAAACGTCTCCTTTTCCTATTCTGAGTCGATTCTGCATGCTTTAAGTGTGTTTGGTGGCTCAGAACCATCAAAAAACGTTGAAATATAGTTCAAATTCAATAAAAATTGACAAAAATACAGTTTCTAGCTAAAATTTGATGGTTTCGTTGCACTTTCCGAGCCCGTCGGGTATCTGAGTGGCTTAAAAGTACAAGAAAACACTTCAAAAGTGACGTTTCTGAAGAATTTTAACAGTTTTCTTGTATCTACGAACGCCAGAATGCATAAAATTGACCTAAACGTCTCCTTTTCCTATTCTGAGTCGATTCTGCATGCTTTAAGTGTGTTTGGTGGCTCAGAACCATCAAAAAACGTTGAAATATAGTTCAAATTCAATAAAAATCGACAAAAATACAGTTTCTAGCTAAAATTTTATGGTTTCGTTGCACTTTCCGAGCCCGTTGGGTATCTGAGTGGCTTAAAAGTACAAGAAAATACTTCAAAAGTGACGTATCTGAAGAATTTTAATAGTTTTCTTGTATCTACGAACGCCAGAATGCATAAAATTGACCTAAACGTCTCCTTTTCCTATTCTGAGTCGATTCTGCATGCTTTAAGTGTGTTTGGTGGCTCAGAACCATCAAAAAACGTTGAAATATAGTTCAAATTCAATAAAAATCGACAAAAATACAGTTTCTAGCTAAAATTTGATGGTTTCGTTGCACTTTCCGAGCCCGTTGGGTATCTGAGTGGCCTAAAAGTACAAGAAAACACTTCAAAAGTGACGTTTCTGAAGAATTTTAACAGTTTTCTTGTATCTACGAACGCCAGAATGCATAAAATTGACCTAAACGTCTCCTTTTCCTATTCTGAGTCGATTCTGCATGCTTTAAGTGTGTTTGGTGGCTCAGAACCATCAAAAAACGTTGAAATATAGTTCAAATTCAATAAAAATCGACAAAAATACAGTTTCTAGCTAAAATTTGATGGTTTCGTTGCACTTTCCGAGCCCGTAGGGTATCTGAGTGGCTTAAAAGGACAAGAAAACACTTCAAAAGTGACGTTTCTGAAGAATTTTAACAGTTTTCTTGTATCTACGAACGCCAGACCTAAACGTCTCCTTTTCCTATTCTGAGTCGATTCTGCATGCTTTAAGTGTGTTTGGTGGCTCAGAACCATCAAAAAACTTTGAAATATAGTTCAAATTCAATAAAAATCGACAAAAATACAGTTTCTAGCTAAAATTTGATGGTTTCGTTGCACTTTCCGAGCCCGTAGGGTATCTGAGTGGCTTAAAAGTACAAGAAAACACTTCAAAAGTGACGTTTCTGAAGAATTTTAACAGTTTTCTTGTATCTACGAACGCCAGAATGCATAAAATTGACCTAAACGTCTCCTTTTCCTATTCTGAGTCGATTCTGCATGCTTTAAGTGTGTTTGGTGGCTCAGAACCATCAAAAAACGTTGAAATATAGTTCAAATTCAATAAAAATCGACAAAAATACAGTTTCTAGCTAAAATTTGATGGTTTCGTTGCACTTTCCGAGCCCGTTGGGTATCTGAGTGGCTTAAAAGTACAAGAAAACACTTCAAAAGTGACGTTTCTGAAGAATTTTAACAGTTTTCTTGTATCTACGAACGCCAGAATGCATAAAGTTGACCTAAACGTCTCCTTTTCCTATTCTGAGTCGATTTTGCATGCTTTAAGTGTGTTTGGTGGCTCAGAACCATCAAAAAACGTTGAAATATAGTTCAAATTCAATAAAAATCGACAAAAATACAGTTTCTAGCTAAAATTTGATGGTTTCGTTGCACTTTCCGAGCCCGCAGGGTATCTGAGTGGCTTAAAAGTACAAGAAAACACTTCAAAAGTGACGTTTCTGAAGAATTTTAACAGTTTTCTTGTATCTACGAACGCCAGAGTGCATAAAATTGACCTAAACGTCTCCTTTTCCTATTCTGAGTCGATTCTGCATGCTTTAAGTGTGTTTGGTGGCTCAGAACCATCAAAAAACGTTGAAATATAGATCAAATTCAATAAAAATCGACAAAAATACAGTTTCTAGCTAAAATTTGATGGTTTCGTTGCACTTTCCGAGCCCGTAGGGTATCTGAGTGGCTTAAAAGTACAAGAAAACACTTCAAAAGTGACGTTTCTGAAGAATTTTAACAGTTTTCTTGTATCTACGAACGCCAGAATGCATAAAATTGACCTAAACTTCTCCTTTTCCTATTCTGAGTCGATTCTGCATGCTTTAAGTGTGTTTGGTGGCTCAGAACCATCAAAAAACGTTGAAATATAGTTCAAATTCAATAAAAAACGACAAAAATACAGTTTCTAGCTAAAATTTGATGGTTTCGTTGCACTTTCCGAGCCCGTAGGGTATCTGAGTGGCTTAAAAGTACAAGAAAACAATTCAAAAGTGACGTTTCTGAAGAATTTTAACAGTTTTCTTGTATCTACGAACGCCAGAATGCATAAAATTGACCTAAACGTCTCCTTTTCCTATTCTGAGTCGATTCTGCATGCTTTAAGTGTGTTTGGTGGCTCAGAACCATCAAAAAACGTTGAAATATAGTTCAAATTCAATTAAAATCGACAAAAATACAGTTTCTAGCTAAAATTTGATGGTTTCGTTGCACTTTCCGAGCCCGTAGGGTATCTGAGTGGCTTAAAAGTACAAGAAAACACTTCAAAAGTGACGTTTCTGAAGAATTTTAACAGTTTTCTTGTATCTACGAACGCCAGAATGCATAAAATTGACCTAAACGTCTCCTTTTCCTATTCTGAGTCGATTCTGCATGCTTTAAGTGTGTTTGGTGGCTCAGAACCATCAAAAAACGTTGAAATATAGTTCAAATTCAATAAAAATCGACAAAAATACAGTTTCTAGCTAAAATTTGATGGTTTCGTTGCACTTTCCGAGCCCGTAGGGTATCTGAGTGGCTTAAAAGTACAAGAAAACACTTCAAAAGTGACGTTTCTGAAGAATTTTAACAGTTTTCTTGTATCTACGAACGCCAGAATGCATAAAATTGACCTAAACGTCTCCTTTTCCTATTCTGAGTCGATTCTGCATGCTTTAAGTGTGTTTGGTGGCTCAGAACCATCAAAAAACTTTGAAATATAGTTCAAATTCAATAAAAATCGACAAAAATACAGTTTCTAGCTAAAATTTGATGGTTTCGTTGCACTTTCCGAGCCCGTAGGGTATCTGAGTGGCTTAAAAGTACAAGAAAACACTTCAAAAGTGACGTTTCTGAAGAATTTTAACAGTTTTCTTGTATCAACGAACGCCAGAATGCATAAAATTGACCTAAACGTCTCCTTTTCCTATTCTGAGTCGATTCTGCATGCTTTTAGTGTGTTTGGTGGCTCAGAACCATCAAAAAACGTTGAAATATAGTTCAAATTCAATAAAAATCGACAAAAATACAGTTTCTAGCTAAAATTTGATGGTTTCGTTGCACTTTCCGAGCCCGTAGGGTATCTGAGTGGCTTAAAAGTACAAGAAAACACTTCAAAAGTGACGTTTCTGAAGAATTTTAACAGTTTTCTTGTATCTACGAACGCCAGAATGCATAAAATTGACCTAAACGTCTCCTTTTCCTATTCTGAGTCGATTCTGCATGCTTTAAGTGTGTTTGGTGGCTCAGAACCATCAAAAAACGTTGAAATATAGTTCAAATTCAATAAAAATCGACAAAAATACAGTTTCTAGCTAAAATTTGATGGTTTCGTTGCACTTTCCGAGCCCGTAGGGTATCTGACTGGCTTAAAAGTACAAGAAAACACTTCAAAAGTGACGTTTCTGAAGAATTTTAACAGTTTTCTTGTATCTACGAACGCCAGAATGCATAAAATTGACCTAAACGTCTCCTTTTCCTATTCTGAGTCGATTCTGCATGCTTTAAGTGTGTTTGGTGGCTCAGAACCATCAAAAAACGTTGAAATATAGTTCAAATTCAATAAAAAGCGACAAAAATACAGTTTCTAGCTAAAATTTGATGGTTTCGTTGCACTTTCCGAGCCCGTAGGGTATCTGAGTGGCTTAAAAGTACAAGAAAACACTTCAAAAGTGACGTTTCTGAAGAATTTTAACAGTTTTCTTGTATCTACGAACGCCAGAATGCATAAAATTGACCTAAACGTCTCCTTTTCCTATTCTGAGTCGATTCTGCATGCTTTAAGTGTGTTTGGTGGCTCAGAACCATCAAAAAACGTTGAAATATAGTTCAAATTCAATAAAAATCGACAAAAATACAGTTTCTAGCTAAAATTTGATGGTTTCGTTGCACTTTCCGAGCCCGTAGGGTATCTGAGTGGCTTAAAAGTACAAGAAAACACTTCAAAAGTGACGTTTCTGAAGAATTTTAACAGTTTTCTTGTATCTACGAACGCCAGAATGCATAAAATTGACCTAAACGTCTCCTTTTCCTATTCTGAGTCGATTCTGCATGCTTTAAGTGTGTTTGGTGGCTCAGAACCATCAAAAAACGTTGAAATATAGTTCAAATTCAATAAAAATCGACAAAAATACAGTTTCTAGCTAAAATTTGATGGTTTCGTTGCACTTTCCGAGCCCGTAGGGTATCTGAGTGGCTTAAAAGTACAAGAAAACACTTCAAAAGTGACGTTTCTGAAGAATTTTAACAGTTTTCTTGTATCTACGAACGCCAGAATGCATAAAATTGACCTAAACGTCTCCTTTTCCTATTCTGAGTCGATTCTGCATGCTTTAAGTGTGTTTGGTGGCTCAGAACCATCAAAAAACGTTGAAATATAGTTCAAATTCAATAAAAATCGACAAAAATACAGTTTCTAGCTAAAATTTGATGGTTTCGTTGCACTTTCCGAGCCCGTAGGGTATCTGAGTGGCTTAAAAGTACAAGAAAACACTTCAAAAGTGACGTTTCTGAAGAATTTTAACAGTTTTCTTGTATCTACGAACGCCAGAATGCATAAAATTGACCTAAACGTCTCCTTTTCCTATTCTGAGTCGATTCTGCATGCTTTAAGTGTGTTTGGTGGCTCAGAACCATCAAAAAACGTTGAAATATAGTTCAAATTCAATAAAAATCGACAAAAATACAGTTTCTAGCTAAAATTTGATGGTTTCGTTGCACTTTCCGAGCCCGTAGGGTATCTGAGTGGCTTAAAAGTACAAGAAAACACTTCAAAAGTGACGTTTCTGAAGAATTTTAACAGTTTTCTTGTATCTACGAACGCCAGAATGCATAAAATTGACCTAAACGTCTCCTTTTCCTATTCTGAGTCGATTCTGCATGCTTTAAGTGTGTTTGGTGGCTCAGAACCATCAAAAAACTTTGAAATATAGTTCAAATTCAATAAAAATCGACAAAAATACAGTTTCTAGCTAAAATTTGACGGTTTCGTTGCACTTTCCGAGCCCGTAGGGTATCTGAGTGGCTTAAAAGTACAAGAAAACACTTCAAAAGTGACGTTTCTGAAGAATTTTAACAGTTTTCTTGTATCAACGAACGCCAGAATGCATAAAATTGACCTAAACGTCTCCTTTTCCTATTCTGAGTCGATTCTGCATGCTTTAAGTGTGTTTGGTGGCTCAGAACCATCAAAAAACGTTGAAATATAGTTCAAATTCAATAAAAATCGACAAAAATACAGTTTCTAGCTAAAATTTGATGGTTTCGTTGCACTTTCCGAGCCCGTATAGGGTATCTGAGTGGCTTAAAAGTACAAGAAAACACTTCAAAAGTGACGTTTCTGAAGAATTTTAACAGTTTTCTTGTATCTACGAACGCCAGAATGCATAAAATTGACCTAAACGTCTCCTTTTCCTATTCTGAGTCGATTCTGCATGCTTTAAGTGTGTTTGGTGGCTCAGAACCATCAAAAAACGTTGAAATATAGTTCAAATTCAATAAAAATCGACAAAAATACAGTTTCTAGCTAAAATTTGATGGTTTCGTTGCACTTTCCGAGCCCGTAGGGTATCTGAGTGGCTTAAAAGTACAAGAAAACACTTCAAAAGTGACGTTTCTGAAGAATTTTAACAGTTTTCTTGTATCTACGAACGCCAGAATGCATAAAATTGACCTAAACGTCTCCTTTTCCTATTCTGAGTCGATTCTGCATGCTTTAAGTGTGTTTGGTGGCTCAGAACCATCAAAAAACGTTGAAATATAGTTCAAATTCAATAAAAATCGACAAAAATACAGTTTCTAGCTAAAATTTGATGGTTTCGTTGCACTTTCCGAGCCCGTAGGGTATCTGAGTGGCTTAAAAGTACAAGAAAACACTTCAAAAGTGACGTTTCTGAAGAATTTTAACAGTTTTCTTGTATCTACGAACGCCAGAATGCATAAAATTGACCTAAACGTCTCCTTTTCCTATTCTGAGTCGATTCTGCATGCTTTAAGTGTGTTTGGTGGCTCAGAACCATCAAAAAACGTTGAAATATAGTTCAAATTCAATAAAAATCGACAAAAATACAGTTTCTAGCTAAAATTTGATGGTTTCGTTGCACTTTCCGAGCCCGTAGGGTATCTGAGTGGCTTAAAAGTACAAGAAAACACTTCAAAAGTGACGTTTCTGAAGAATTTTAACAGTTTTCTTGTATCTACGAACGCCAGAATGCATAAAATTGACCTAAACGTCTCCTTTTCCTATTCTGAGTCGATTCTGCATGCTTTAAGTGGGTTTGGTGGCTCAGAACCATCAAAAAACGTTGAAATATAGTTCAAATTCAATAAAAATCGACAAAAATACAGTTTCTAGCTAAAATTTGATGGTTTCGTTGCACTTTCCGAGCCCGTAGGGTATCTGAGTGGCTTAAAAGTACAAGAAAACACTTCAAAAGTGACGTTTCTGAAGAATTTTAACAGTTTTCTTGTATCTACGAACGCCAGAATGCATAAAATTGACCTAAACATCTCCTTTTCCTATTCTGAGTCGATTCTGCATGCTTTAAGTGTGTTTGGTGGCTCAGAACCATCAAAAAACGTTGAAATATAGTTCAAATTCAATAAAAATCGACAAAAATACAGTTTCTAGCTAAAATTTGATGGTTTCGTTGCACTTTCCGAGCCCGTAGGGTATCTGAGTGGCTTAAAAGTACAAGAAAACACTTCAAAAGTGACGTTTCTGAAGAATTTTAACAGTTTTCTTGTATCTACGAACGCCAGAATGCATAAAATTGACCTAAACGTCTCCTTTTCCTATTCTGAGTCGATTCTGCATGCTTTAAGTGTGTTTGGTGGCTCAGAACCATCAAAAAACGTTGAAATATAGTTCAAATTCAATAAAAATCGACAAAAATACAGTTTCTAGCTAAAATTTGATGGTTTCGTTGCACTTTCCGAGCCCGTAGGTTATCTGAGTGGCTTAAAAGTACAAGAAAACACTTCAAAAGTGACGTTTCTGAAGAATTTTAACAGTTTTCTTGTATCTACGAACGCCAGAATGCATAAAATTGACCTAAACGTCTCCTTTTCCTATTCTGAGTCGATTCTGCATGCTTTAAGTGTGTTTGGTGGCTCAGAACCATCAAAAAACGTTGAAATATAGTTCAAATTCAATAAAAATCGACAAAAATACAGTTTCTAGCTAAAATTTGATGGTTTCGTTGCACTTTCCGAGCCCGTAGGGTATCTGAGTGGCTTAAAAGTACAAGAAAACACTTCAAAAGTGACGTTTCTGAAGAATTTTAACAGTTTTCTTGTATCTACGAACGCCAGAATGCATAAAATTGACCTAAACGTCTCCTTTTCCTATTCTGAGTCGATTCTGCATGCTTTAAGTGTGTTTGGTGGCTCAGAACCATCAAAAAACGTTGAAATATAGTTCAAATTCAATAAAAATCGACAAAAATACAGTTTCTAGCTAAAATTTGATGGTTTCGTTGCACTTTCCGAGCCCGTAGGGTATCTGAGTGGCTTAAAAGTACAAGAAAACACTTCAAAAGTGACGTTTCTGAAGAATTTTAACAGTTTTCTTGTATCTACGACCGCCAGAATGCATAAAATTGACCTAAACGTCTTCTTTTCCTATTCTGAGTCGATTCTGCATGCTTTATAATAATAATAATAATGTTTATTACGGATATACCAATACATTTGCTAAAGAGAGAGAATATAAATACATATAAACAAAGAATATGTTACAAATTCAGTTCTTTTCGACATCCAGTCCTAAAACTACTTGGATAACAATTAAAAATATTTATGCTAGGATGCTTATTTACTGTTAGTTTAATTCGTGTAATGGGCGAGTTTTGCCCATAGTTTGTTCGGTGAAAATATATTTTGAAAAGAGGCGAGTTTCTAGATAGAACTACAGGCACAGCGAGATGAAAAAGTTCTAAGATAGGCGTACATTTTAAAAAACTATTGATAACTTTATAACAAAAATAAATGTCAAAGAACATGCGTCGACTACAAAGTAGCGGTAAACCAAAATAGGAACACAGAGTTTTGTATTGATCCTGAGCATAACAAACGCGATTCTTAAAACAAAGAAATTTGATGAATTTCCGTTGTATTTTTTCGATGCGATCCGCATAAAATTTGTACCTTGGGGACCAAATAACAGTCCCATATTCCAGTATTGACCTCACAAAGGCGCCGTACAAAACTGTAAGGGCTCTAGTACTCGTGAAGGAGACCGTAATCCTTTTAATGAAACCAAGCATACGATTAGCTCGAGAAATTACGGTTTCGAGGTGCAAATTGAATGAGAGTTTTGCGTCAATTAGAAATCCTAAGTCCTTGATTGACTGCACACATTGAAGTTCAGCGCCGTTTATAATATACCTGGGTTTAGTTTTGTTTAACTTGCGACTAAATCTAATGCATTTACATTTGTCTAAAGCTAGATCTAAATCATTTAACGAGCACCATTTTGTGAAACTATTCAAGTCAGTCTGGATATATTTTTCATCACTGTTTTTGGAAACTTGTTTAAAGAGCTTTAAATCATCTGCGAACATGAGCAATTTGCAATGATGAATAACCGACTTGACATCATTTATGTATATTGAAAATAGAAATGGACCAATGTGTGAGCCCTGAGGTACCCCAGAGGTTACTAAGGCAGAGCTAGAGCAAGAGTCATTTATTTTAACTGAGTGAGTTCTATTAGTTAAATACGACTCTAGCCATGACAGGAGTGTACCGTGGATTCCGATTTTATTTAATTTGAATAAAAGGCGTTGGTGATTGACGGAATCAAATGCTTTCCGGAAGTCTGTGTACACGGCGTCAACCTCATAGCCACTTTCCAGAGATTTATTTATATAATTGGTGTATAAAAATAGGTTAGTAACTGTCGATCGTCCACTATAGAAGCCGTGTTGTTCATCTACTATTAAGTGTTTAAACTTTTCAGTAAGTCGTGTAGTGATAATTTTATCGAGCACTTTTGGAATACATGATTGTATAGATATGGGCCTATAGTTTGTGACGTTGGCTCTGTCGCCAGCTTTGTGTATAGGTTTTAAGAAGCTATGCTTCCAAAAAGTAGGAAATTGACCATTTTTTAAGGAAAGATTAAATATATAGAAAATAGGAAGACATAATTCATTTGAGCAGTGTTTAATAAAGGAAGGGGAAATGCCATCAGGTCCTGCACCTTTTGAGGGATCAATTTCATTAAGGCTTTGTAGTACTTCTTCTGCGTATAACTTGATGGTACTTGTAAATACTGGCGTTTCAATGTTTACATTATCATTTTTCGGAAGACTTTTCAGTTTGTAAACAGACTGGAAGTAATTCAGAAACATGTCTGCTATTTCTTTGCCGTTAGATGCTTTGACGTTTCCGAGATAGGTAACATTAGGAACTATTTTAGTATCACATCTTTTATTTTTAGCAAAACTCCAGAAAGTGGCAGCATCGTCAACGATTCGACTCTCGATATTACTAATATATGCTTGGTATTCAGATTGTACGGTATCCTTGCACAGTTTTCTTAACGTGCTGAATTCAGCGTAGTAAAATTCAGTTTTATACAATTTAAATTGTTTGTGTGCAAATCGTTTGGCGTGTATTAACCTAATTAATTCAGTACTGAACCACAACGGAAAGTTTTTACTTATTTTCCTACGTTTTGGCACAAAAATATCAATTACATAGAGTAAAACATTGTACAGCAATTCCACACAAACATCTACATCAGGGCAAGTTAAAATGTTTGACCAGTCAACAGAGCTTAAAAAAGATTTTATATCGAGATAGTTTGCGTGCTGGAAGTCATAGTAAAAATCTAATGTGAAATCTAACTCATTGTAATCTAAAATATCGCAATTTATGAGAATAGGCGGATGGTGTTTATCAATGGGAAGTAGTGGACTATCTTGACTGATAGAAATGTCCCAATTTGCAAATACTAGATCTAATATTACAGAGTTCTGGTTTACAACATGATTATATTGGGACAGACCCAGAAACGCAAAATTGTCACAGATCCCAGCACTAACTTCGTTTAAACCGCTAGTCGCATGTAGACCGGCGCTGCTTGAGTCCTGAGACCATTCCAGATTTGGCAAGTTGTAGTCCCCGGCAATAATGACGGAGCAATCGTTGTAAGTTTGCACCAGATGGGTTACCGTAGAAACATGGCTTTCGTAAAAGGTTTTAGTAGAACCTGGGGGACAGTAAACGGATCCTACTAGAAACACTTTTTCTCCGGCTGTGAGGCGACACCACACTTCTTCCCGATCTACATTTACGTTAACGAGTTGTGAAGTGATCGAACTTTTGACTGCTATAAGGACACCACCACCTTTTAGTTTTGAGCTAGTTTGACTAGACCTATCTTTTCTGTAAATCTGGTAAGTTTTATCAACAATTTCGCTGTCGTAAATTCCGTCGTCTAACCAGGTTTCAGTCAATATGATCACATCGTAGTCATTGCTGAGAATGGCTGTATAGAGTTGGTCGAGTTTGCTTTTCGTACCTCTAACATTTTGGTAATAAATCGCTAGTGAGTTTTTTTTCACGTTTCCGAGTCAATCCATCTTGGATGTCTTCGATGGTGTAATTGTTTTGGTTTTCTCCTTAAAGTGAATAAATTTTTTGATAGCAATGGACTTAGGCCAAAAGCAAGGGTCCAGAAGTTGTGCAGTATGAGTTACAGGAATTCCAACTTTGAAGCTTTTATATTCCTTAGATTTGACGTTTAATTCAGTGCAGTCTACGTGCAAATTAGAGTCCGACAGTTTATTCTGTATGTAGCTGGTTACATGATCTGTAGTACAGTCCAGACCAATTTTTGAAACGTGTATAAAAGATTTTGGAATCACAGGTTTCAAAATATTGTCAGCATTACCAGTTCCAAATTTGATTCCGCTGGGGCGTTTTTTCCGTCCATGAGTTTGTACTTGCCATGTGTGATCATCATTTTCAGATTCTGGCTGCGGATCATCTTGGGTTGGTGAGTTTAGAGGTAGGGATTTGGGTATCTTTTTCGTCACCTCTAGCTGCTGTAGCGTTTTGACGTAAGGGGTTTGGTCCACAGGTGTTTTGGATGAGTTGAGAGGCTGTATGGTTGGGTTTACTTCGACTTTTTCTGATTCATTGGTTGGTGACTTTTTAAATGAGACGTGGTTTTCAATTGATAGCAGTCTTACCAGTTCTTTGTTGCTTTCAACTACAATGTCGAATTTAACTTTTAAGTCATCAATTTCCCCCTGTAATTTGGCCGTTTCTGATCTAACAGCAATTTGAATGATTTTGCTGAAATCAGCACTGTGCAGAAAGTTTATAATTTCGTTGCTTGAGGCAGATGAAGCACATTTCTCCGTGAATGCCTCGGAGATCATTTCACGACAACACTCAACAAGCTCGTTGTTGATAACTCTTACATTTGTAAGTCGAGGCACACATTTTGGGTGAAAAACAGTGTCACAATTTATGCACTTGGGTCCGTTTACCGCTTTTAGCGAACAGTATTTGCACACGCGATTTGTCATATCGGACAACCACTTAAATTATTTTATTGACCGGCGGCTAAACACAAACGGTCGGCCGGAAGTAATAAAGTCTTTGAAGCACCGACAAGCGTCCGAACCCTGTGATGGTCAACGAGAAACTAAGTGTGTTTGGTGGCTCAGAACCATCAAAAAACGTTGAAATATAGTTCAAATTCAATAAAAATCGACAAAAATACAGTTTCTAGCTAAAATTTGATGGTTTCGTTGCACTTTCCGAGCCCCTAGGGTATCTGAGTGGCTTAAAAGTACAAGAAAACACTTCAAAAGTGACGTTTCTGAAGAATTTTAACAGTTTTCTTGTATCTACGAACGCCAGAATGCATAAAATTGACCTAAACGTCTCCTTTTCCTATTCTGAGTCGATTCTGCATGCTTTAAGTGTGTTTGGTGGCTCAGAACCATCAAAATAATAATATAATAATATAATTTATTTTGCCCAACAGAAAATACATTCCATTTACAGGACAAAAAAATATTAAACAATAATGCAACTAGCAACATATACATAAATAGATGAAAATAACAGTTACTTTTAACTCCAAACTAACAATAAACTTACGCTAAACTTAAACTAAAATTGTGCCTATATTATACTAAATGCTATACACAACTGTAACAGATAAAAATAAACTTCAAAATTCTTGAATTAACCAAAAAATATTTTGTTCCGAACAATTAAGAATAATATAATAATTATAATTGAAAATACACTTAGTTAATTGTTAAATGTATTACCACCATAATATTGAAAAACTGCTGTTTTAATATCCCTTAGTTTACTGTTAAAAATATCAAACTCACCAAATTTTTCTATTTTGTTAAGATAGTAACTAATTACATACAGTGGCGCTTTGCGACCTATATTTGTACGAGGTGTTTTGACATATAATGTTATAGCGAATCTACTATTTATTCGCGGAACATGGAATTTTACCTGAGCCAGAAATTCACCACATTTCACCAAATTATTTATAAGTTTATAAATAAAAGTTATCGCATGCATAATACGCCTACAGAACAAGCAATTGAAATGAAATTTGTCTAACAACAGTTTCTGCGCAACGTTGCGTTCCGGCCATACTCTTTCCTGCTTAACATACAAGTATTTCAAAAACCTTCGTTGCACCTTTTCTAAATTATTAATCTGATACTGGTAATATGGAAACCAGGCTAACGAGCAGTATTCGAGTCTTGATCTTACCAATGTATTAAAAAGTACCACAAGAGCTTGAGTATTATAAAAATCTTTGCAATTACGCACTATAAATCCTAACATATTATTTGCTTTCTTAACAGTATTGTCTATGTGTTCTCTAAAACTGAACTGATGGTCATAGAGTACCCCTAGGTCTCTAACTGTGGAGGGTCGCTGAAGAGTATCTCCGGCAATAGTATAATTTTGTCTAAAAGGATTATTACATAGTGTAAAAGTGACCACTTTACATTTAGCTACATTTAACTTTAGGGAATTATCAGAACACCAATTTTTAAAATAGTCAATATCCTGTTGGAGTTTATGGCAATCTTCACCACAGCCGATTTCACGGTAAATTTTGACATCATCAGCATAAATGAGTATCTGGGAATTTTGTACGGTATCAACCACATCATTAAAATAAATCAAAAATAAAAATGGGCCAAGTGTAGAACCTTGTGGGATGCCAGAATTCGCGCCGTAACTCTCAGAAGAATAACCATTCACCACAACAAAATTTTTACGACCATGTAAATATGTAGCAAAAAATTCAATTAAATGGTCTGACAAACCAACTGCTGATAACTTATGGAGGAGTATATTGTGATTTAACTTGTCATAAGCCTTCGAAAGGTCCGTATAAACCACATCAAGTTGTCCTTTATTGTCCAGAGAAGCTGCAATACTCTGTGACATACAAGTGAGGTTAGTCAAAGTTGATCTACCCGGCATGAAACCATGTTGTTGTTCCGATATTACATTCTTTAACTTAGGATATAGTTGATTATATAGAACGGTTTCGAAAACCTTCGAAAAATTGGGCAAAATTGAAATAGGACGATATTTTTCGACGTTGGTAAAATCTCCTTCTTTAAGAACTGGCGTGATTCTAGCCACTTTCCAGATGTCTGGGAATATAGCATTCTTGATGCACAATTTAAATATGTAGCATAAAGGTTTTAGAAATACCGCAGAACAATCTTTAATAAGAAAGCTAGGAATTTTGTCTATACCTGCAACACAACTATTTTTAAGATTATAAATAGCCTTAAGAACATCATTCTCTGTTATATCAATATTAATACATAAATTGTTATTTTGCAAATGAGTGAAATCTGGGACATTGCAAGATACTGGTGTCTCAAAAGCTGAACAAAAATGTTTCGCAAAAACATTCACAATGTCACTGGGTTTACTAAAATAACAACCATCATAGTGTACCTCATTCGGTATAGAAGAACGGCCTTTTTTGGTTTCTATGTAAGTCCAAAAATATTTTGGGTCGCCTAGTAATGACTCCTGAGCCTTGTTTATATAAGCCTGATAATCCCTACTTATGAGTTTTTTAACTGCTCGTCTTGTCAAAGCAAAATTGTTATAGGATTGAACTGACTTATCTATTTTATATTTTTTGTAAAGTTTCTGTTTACAGGCAATCAAGTCTTTAAGCTCTTTTGTATACCAGCTTGGAAATTTAAAACCTTTACATTTGAGCAACGGAACATGCTTGTCAAAAATTGAATGTAAATAATTGTAATATTTCTCGCACGCTTGATTAACATCTATAAGTTGATATAAAAACTCGTAGTTTGAATTTAAGAGATCGTTGTATAATAAAGGGAAGTTGGCCTTTTTAAAGTTGTAAATTTTATCATTATCGGTACAAACTGGAAAATTAGCATAAGACGCATTTTTTTCAATCCTAAGTTCTAAATTCAAAGCAGGATGATGTATATCTTCAACCACCAAGGGGCATATATCGTGAGTAGTCACACAACGCTTAAATGTACTAAAAACTAAGTCAAGAAAATGTCCCTTGGTATTCGATACAGAATTAAGCTGTGTTAGATTTAAAAACGTTGAAATATAGTTCAAATTCAATAAAAATCGACAAAAATACAGTTTCTAGCTAAAATTTGATGGTTTCGTTGCACTTTCCGAGCCCCTAGGGTATCTGAGTGGCTTAAAAGTACAAGAAAACACTTCAAAAGTGACGTTTCTGAAGAATTTTAACAGTTTTCTTGTATCTACGAACGCCAGAATGCATAAAATTGACCTAAACGTCTCCTTTTCCTATTCTGAGTCGATTCTGCATGCTTTAAGTGTGTTTGGTGGCTCAGAACCATCAAAATAATAATATAATAATATAATTTATTTTGCCCAACAGAAAATACATTCCATTTACAACACAAAAAAATATTAAACAATAATGCAACTAGCAACATATACATAAATAGATGAAAATAACAGTTACTTTTAACTCCAAACTAACAATAAACTTACGCTAAACTTAAACTAAAATTGTGCCTATATTATACTAAATGCTATACACAACTGTAACAGATAAAAATAAACTTCAAAATTCTTGAATTAACCAAAAAATATTTTGTTCCGAACAATTAAGAATAATATAATAATTATAATTGAAAATACACTTAGTTAATTGTTAAATGTATTACCACCATAATATTGAAAAACTGCTGTTTTAATATCCCTTAGTTTACTGTTAAAAATATCAAACTCACCAAATTTTTCTATTTTGTTAAGATAGTAACTAATTACATACAGTGGCGCTTTGCGACCTATATTTGTACGAGGTGTTTTGACATATAATGTTATAGCGAATCTACTATTTATTCGCGGAACATGGAATTTTACCTGAGCCAGAAATTCACCACATTTCACCAAATTATTTATAAGTTTATAAATAAAAGTTATCGCATGCATAATACGCCTACAGAACAAGCAATTGAAATGAAATTTGTCTAACAACAGTTTCTGCGCAACGTTGCGTTCCGGCCATACTCTTTCCTGCTTAACATACAAGTATTTCAAAAACCTTCGTTGCACCTTTTCTAAATTATTAATCTGATACTGGTAATATGGAAACCAGGCTAACGAGCAGTATTCGAGTCTTGATCTTACCAATGTATTAAAAAGTACCACAAGAGCTTGAGTATTATAAAAATCTTTGCAATTACGCACTATAAATCCTAACATATTATTTGCTTTCTTAACAGTATTGTCTATGTGTTCTCTAAAACTGAACTGATGGTCATAGAGTACCCCTAGGTCTCTAACTGTGGAGGGTCGCTGAAGAGTATCTCCGGCAATAGTATAATTTTGTCTAAAAGGATTATTACATAGTGTAAAAGTGACCACTTTACATTTAGCTACATTTAACTTTAGGGAATTATCAGAACACCAATTTTTAAAATAGTCAATATCCTGTTGGAGTTTATGGCAATCTTCACCACAGCCGATTTCACGGTAAATTTTGACATCATCAGCATAAATGAGTATCTGGGAATTTTGTACGGTATCAACCACATCATTAAAATAAATCAAAAATAAAAATGGGCCAAGTGTAGAACCTTGTGGGATGCCAGAATTCGCGCCGTAACTCTCAGAAGAATAACCATTCACCACAACAAAATTTTTACGACCATGTAAATATGTAGCAAAAAATTCAATTAAATGGTCTGACAAACCAACTGCTGATAACTTATGGAGGAGTATATTGTGATTTAACTTGTCATAAGCCTTCGAAAGGTCCGTATAAACCACATCAAGTTGTCCTTTATTGTCCAGAGAAGCTGCAATACTCTGTGACATACAAGTGAGGTTAGTCAAAGTTGATCTACCCGGCATGAAACCATGTTGTTGTTCCGATATTACATTCTTTAACTTAGGATATAGTTGATTATATAGAACGGTTTCGAAAACCTTCGAAAAATTGGGCAAAATTGAAATAGGACGATATTTTTCGACGTTGGTAAAATCTCCTTCTTTAAGAACTGGCGTGATTCTAGCCACTTTCCAGATGTCTGGGAATATAGCATTCTTGATGCACAATTTAAATATGTAGCATAAAGGTTTTAGAAATACCGCAGAACAATCTTTAATAAGAAAGCTAGGAATTTTGTCTATACCTGCAACACAACTATTTTTAAGATTATAAATAGCCTTAAGAACATCATTCTCTGTTATATCAATATTAATACATAAATTGTTATTTTGCAAATGAGTGAAATCTGGGACATTGCAAGATACTGGTGTCTCAAAAGCTGAACAAAAATGTTTCGCAAAAACATTCACAATGTCACTGGGTTTACTAAAATAACAACCATCATAGTGTACCTCATTCGGTATAGAAGAACGGCCTTTTTTGGTTTCTATGTAAGTCCAAAAATATTTTGGGTCGCCTAGTAATGACTCCTGAGCCTTGTTTATATAAGCCTGATAATCCCTACTTATGAGTTTTTTAACTGCTCGTCTTGTCAAAGCAAAATTGTTATAGGATTGAACTGACTTATCTATTTTATATTTTTTGTAAAGTTTCTGTTTACAGGCAATCAAGTCTTTAAGCTCTTTTGTATACCAGCTTGGAAATTTAAAACCTTTACATTTGAGCAACGGAACATGCTTGTCAAAAATTGAATGTAAATAATTGTAATATTTCTCGCACGCTTGATTAACATCTATAAGTTGATATAAAAACTCGTAGTTTGAATTTAAGAGATCGTTGTATAATAAAGGGAAGTTGGCCTTTTTAAAGTTGTAAATTTTATCATTATCGGTACAAACTGGAAAATTAGCATAAGACGCATTTTTTTCAATCCTAAGTTCTAAATTCAAAGCAGGATGATGTATATCTTCAACCACCAAGGGGCATATATCGTGAGTAGTCACACAACGCTTAAATGTACTAAAAACTAAGTCAAGAAAATGTCCCTTGGTATTCGATACAGAATTAAGCTGTGTTAGATTTAAAAACGTTGAAATATAGTTCAAATTCAATAAAAATCGACAAAAATACAGTTTCTAGCTAAAATTTGATGGTTTCGTTGCACTTTCCGAGCCCGTAGGGTATCTGAGTGGCTTAAAAATACAAGAAAACACTTCAAAAGTGACGTTTCTGAAGAATTTTAACAGTTTTCTTGTATCTACGAACGCCAGAATGCATAAAATTGACCTAAACGTCTCCTTTTCCTATTCTGAGTCGATTCTGCATGCTTTAAGTGTGTTTGGTGGCTCAGAACCATCAAAAAACGTTGAAATATAGTTCAAATTCAATAAAAATCGACAAAAATACAGTTTCTAGCTAAAATTTGATGGTTTCGTTGCACTTTCCGAGCCCGTAGGGTATCTGAGTGGCTTAAAAGTACAAGAAAACACTTCAAAAGTGACGTTTCTGAAGAATTTTAACAGTTTTCTTGTATCTACGAACGCCAGAATGCATAAAATTGACCTAAACGTCTCCTTTTCCTATTCTGAGTCGATTCTGCATGCTTTAAGTGTGTTTGGTGGCTCAGAACCATCAAAAAACGTTGAAATATAGTTCAAATTCAATAAAAATCGACAAAAATACAGTTTCTAGCTAAAATTTGATGGTTTCGTTGCACTTTCCGAGCCCGTAGGGTATCTGAGTGGCTTAAAAGTACAAGAAAACACTTCAAAAGTGACGTTTCTGAAGAATTTTAACAGTTTTCTTGTATCTACGAACGCCAGAATGCATAAAATTGACCTAAACGTTTCCTTTTCCTATTCTGAGTCGATTCTGCATGCTTTAAGTGTGTTTGGTGGCTCAGAACCATCAAAAAACGTTGAAATATAGTTCAAATTCAATAAAAATCGACAAAAATACAGTTTCTAGCTAAAATTTGATGGTTTCGTTGCACTTTCCGAGCCCGTAGGGTATCTGAGTGGCTTAAAAGTACAAGAAAACACTTCAAAAGTGACGTTTCTGAAGAATTTTAACAGTTTTCTTGTATCTACGAACGCCAGAATGCATAAAATTGACCTAAACGTCTCCTTTTCCTATTCTGAGTCGATTCTGCATGCTTTAAGTGTGTTTGGTGGCTCAGAACCATCAAAAAACGTTGAAATATAGTTCAAATTCAATAAAAATCGACAAAAATACAGTTTCTAGCTAAAATTTGATGGTTTCGTTGCACTTTCCGAGCCCGTAGGGTATCTGAGTGGCTTAAAAGTACAAGAAAACACTTCAAAAGTGACGTTTCTGAAGAATTTTAACAGTTTTCTTGTATCTACGAACGCCAGAATGCATAAAATTGACCTAAACGTCTCCTTTTCCTATTCTGAGTCGATTCTGCATGCTTTAAGTGTGTTTGGTGGCTCAGAACCATCAAAAAACGTTGAAATATAGTTCAAATTCAATAAAAATCGACAAAAATACAGTTTCTAGCTAAAATTTGATGGTTTCGTTGCACTTTCCGAGCCCGTAGGGTATCTGAGTGGCTTAAAAGTACAAGAAAACACTTCAAAAGTGACGTTTCTGAAGAATTTTAACAGTTTTCTTGTATCTACGAACGCCAGAATGCATAAAATTGACCTAAACGTCTCCTTTTCCTATTCTGAGTCGATTCTGCATGCTTTAAGTGTGTTTGGTGGCTCAGAACCATCAAAAAACGTTGAAATATAGTTCAAATTCAATAAAAATCGACAAAAATACAGTTTCTAGCTAAAATTTGATGGTTTCGTTGCACTTTCCGAGCCCGTAGGGTATCTGAGTGGCTTAAAAGTACAAGAAAACACTTCAAAAGTGACGTTTCTGAAGAATTTTAACAGTTTTCTTGTATCTACGAACGCCAGAATGCATAAAATTGACCTAAACGTCTCCTTTTCCTATTCTGAGTCGATTCTGCATGCTTTAAGTGTGTTTGGTGGCTCAGAACCATCAAAAAACGTTGAAATATAGTTCAAATTCAATAAAAATCGACAAAAATACAGTTTCTAGCTAAAATTTGATGGTTTCGTTGCACTTTCCGAGCCCGTAGGGTATCTGAGTGGCTTAAAAGTACAAGAAAACACTTCAAAAGTAACGTTTCTGAAGAATTTTAACAGTTTTCTTGTAACTATCTACGTCGTCTGTGACAGTTAGTAGTGTACTTTTGTGATCTGTTTTCATGTGTATTTATGAAAGTATAATTTGGTGAGTTTTGTGTTTCGGTCGCTAAATACGTTGCTCTTATGAGCCAAACAGTTTTTTAAGCTGTTTGTGTAATATTATTTCGTTTTAGTGGCTTTTTAAATAACCTAATCAGTGTTATTGTTTGTGCTTCGTACATTTGCCGCGCCTCTCCGGCGTGGCGCTTGATTAGCTGCTTGTGTCAATCATTTGTTTACATTTCGCATTGTACAGGTTATATTTTTCTACACTATTAAGATGAATAAATCTACTTCCTCCCCAATTTCTCCGATTTGTCCAGGATGTTCCGCAGGTGTTAATCCTGACATTGCTGTGTGTTGTGATGGATGTGAAAAGCCGATGCATTTTTCGTGTTTGGGATTATTACCTGATGAAATTGCAGTTGTCAGCAGAGCTCACAAACGTTCAGGTCATGTAAAATTGTTATGTTCGGATTGCAATGATCAGCTGAAAATAGCTCTCTATCATCATTATTTAGACTCTGATTGTATAGCAGTATCTGTGGCGGAATTGGTAAAAAATACAATTACTTCTGAGTCTGAGGCGTTGATGAGTATGATTGGTTCTTTAAAAACTGAACTTGAAATCGTCAAAAAAAATAATTCTGAACTTTTGTGTATCATTTCGAAAAATGTGTGTGTTAGTGATGAAATTCAGGTATTACGTCGCGAAGTTGAAAATTTAAAATGCAGTAATATTGACTTGATCAAGTTAGTCACGCAGGACAACAATGCAGTTAATGTTAAAAATAACAACACTGCATGCTCTTACGCCTCTAAGGTTATAACAGACAAAAAAATAATTGTAAAACCAAAAAACGCTGAACAATCAGTCTCTAAAACTCGTTCCGATCTGCTAAAGAATGTTAATATAATAGAAGAAGAAATTGCTGTAACAGAGGTTAAGCCAGTGTCTAAAGGTGGTTTATTAATCTCTTGTAACGATAGCGTTGGGAAGAATAAATTCAAAGACATCGCGGCTGATAATCTCTCGGAAAATTATAATATAAAGGAGGTTGACCCGTTTCTGCCTAAAATTAGGATAGTTGGTTTTCCTAAAGAAATATCTGAGAATTCATTATTACTGTACCTAAAGAAGCAAAATCCAGATTTAGTTATGGAGTCTTCGTTCTGTAAATTAATTCGTCTTTGGCCCACTCGTTCTAACGACAATATCTATCAGGCTGATCTTGAAGTTGATATTAGGACTTACAACTTACTGCTTAAATCTGGTCATGTACTCATTGGTTTAAATCCCTGCTCTGTATATGATGCGATCACAGTTCCGCGCTGTTACAACTGTAATGGTTTCTTCCATAGTAGTGCGCAATGTAAAAGAGTTCTTAGTTGTCCAATGTGTTCGCAGAAACATAAAATTCAGGACTGTTCTCTCTCCCGTAATAATCCTGAAGTAGCGGACAAGAAACGATGCGTCAATTGCAAGTCTATGCGGAACCCTCCAGAAAATCTAGATATAAACCATGCAGCTTGGGATTATCATCAGTGTGAATCTTACAAAATGGCTCTTCTGCATTTAAAAAAAGACGTGTTTAGTAATTCTACTTTACACAAAGACCTTTTTCAGTAGTAGATTTAACTCAGTACTCTCACAACTATAACAACCGATTACAATATGTTAATAGTAACTCCAAAATTATGCATTCTCCAGCATCAACTATTAGCACTCATTCCCTTGACAAAGCACAGATAGAGCTTAAGATTTTTGATGGTTCAACAGCTTCAAATAATTTTCTTCTTAGACCAACTTTAAACATGTACTACCAAAATGCGCGTGGCATAAACTCTAAAGCTTCAGATATTTTCTTTAATTCGTCACTATTCACTGACTGCGATTTAATAGTTCTAACGGAAACATGGCTGCATTCCGATGCCAATAGTTATGAGTTTTTTAATGCATGTAATTTTAATGTTATAAGAAATGATCGTAATTTTCTTGAAACTTCCAAGAATTCAGGAGGAGGTGTGTTAATTGCTGCTCACAAAAGTGTGTATTATGTGGAAATTAAACCTGAGTCTATAGGTGTTGATCTTAGCAATTTGAAGTCTGTTGACATTTTAATTATTAAACTGAAGGTACGCTACCAGTCTATTTATGTTGTAGTATTGTACATTCCGCCATCCACATCAGTCAATGATTATATTTTACTGTTTGATTCCTTAATATCAGTTGACATTTTCTTCGAGTCTAAGCTTATAATTCTTGGAGACTTTAATGTGCCTGAATTTTTCAGTTCTCAAAATTCTTCCAAAAACTCAACTAACGTTGTCCATGCTTGTAAAGACTTCATGAATTTCTTCGGCTTGACTCAAAATAATGACATCACAAATCCTGACAATCGTTTATTAGATCTAGTTTTTTCGAATTTAGACTGTAAAATTAGCCGCGCTGTAGAACTATTAACGCATGAAGACTATTACCATCCAGCAATAAATATTTCTATTCAGACACATAAGACGAGATCAACTTCCTTCCGTAGCAATAATTCAAAGGAATTCAATTTCCGAAAGGCAAATTTCCCCCTACTTTACATGCATTTATACAACGCTGATTTTTCTGTTATTGAATCGACTAATGAGGTCAATGAAGCGTTAGAATTTCTATATGACATATTGTTCAACATATTTCGGTCTTGCATTCCATTAAAAAAATCCGCTGTAGGCAACTATCCAAAGTGGTATAATAAGGCAATTATATGCATTCTGCGACGAAAACATAAAGCCTGGGTCAAATATAAAAAACATAAATGTGCTGAATCCTTAGATATTTTCAGGTCATTAAGAACTCAAGCCAAAAGGCTGCTGAAAGACTCCTACCGGTCCTATATGAATCGTGCAGTTGCAGATATAAAAGCTGATCCAAAAAAGTTTTGGACGTTTATAAAAGAAAAAAACAAACAAGTGGATATTCCTTCCCTTATGATCTATGAGGGTAAGGAAGTCGACAATCCTCAGGATATAGTCAATGCCTTTTGCCATTATTTTAAGAAATCGTTTGTGTTTGACTCAGATCAATATACTTCAGTTGTTGATATGTCAGTAAATAATCTTTTAGACATCAAACTTATAGACGAAAAAACTGTATTTAATGCCATAAAAAAGCTTAAATCATCTATGACAGCAGGCACGGATACAATACCGTCATTTTTGATTAGAGATTGTGCTAGTGTTTTATCGAATCCTCTAAAAGTGATATTTAATCTCATTCTAAGAACGTCAGTATTTCCTGATTTATGGAAAAATTCTCGGGTCGTTCCAGTATATAAAGCCGGACAGAGGAATGAAATCAGTAATTATCGACCAATTACGCTTATTAATAATTTTGCGAAAGTTTTTGAGTATGTCTTACATTCACAAATGTACGCGCATATAGCTACATATTTATCCCCACAACAACATGGATTTATAAAGGGAAAATCAACTGTTACCAATTTGTTTCTTAAAACACAGTATCTAGCTGATTGTATAGATAGACGCAGCCAAGTGGACTGCGTTTATACAGACTTCTCGAAGGCTTTTGACCGAATAAACCATAGGATACTTCTGAATAAAATGGAGACTTTTGGGTTTTCTAATTCTCTGATACAACTTTTTCGTTCATACCTTTCTCATAGATATCAATATGTGTGGTATAAAGGTCATTCGTCGGCAAGTTTTACACAGAATTCTGGGGTTCCGCAGGGCTCCGTCTTGGGACCGTTGTTCTTTAATATATATATTAACGATATTGTGGATCAACTGGACGTGCAGTGTTTGTTATACGCAGATGATTTGAAAATCTTCCATGAAATAAAAAGCATGGAAGATTGTTTAGTTTTACAGAGAAATATAGACTTGGTTCATATTTGGTCAAAAAAAAATCTACTACCTCTAAACAAATGCAAGTGTGTAATCAAATCCTACAATAAAAAAGTTAAACCGATTGAATTTAAATATAACTTAGATGGAGTAGTGCTGGAACGTCCAGAATTTGTTAAAGACCTGGGAGTAACTTATGATTCCAAGTTGAACTTTATTGAACATATCGCAAAGGTGAGGGCATCCGCGAATAAAGGTTTAGGGTTTGTTATTCGTAATTCTAGAGAGATCAGGGATTTTAATGTTATGCAATTGTTATATTCCGCATATGTTAGATCTAGACTAGAGTATTGCTCTGTTATATGGAATCCAATTTATCAAGTGCATGTAGAAGATATCGAAAGAGTACAAAGACGTTGGCTGAAATGTTTGGTGTTTAGAATAGATGGCGAGTATCCATGTAGGGGTACTCCTAACGATATCCTCAACCAAAGATTTAAAATGCGCAGCTTAGAATCACGAAGAAAATGTGCATATGGTATTTTATTATATAATATTGTTAACTTCATTATTAAGTCAGAAAACATTTTGGAGTTAATAGGTTTGAATGTTCCAAAGAAGAACTTAAGAAATAAAATAACCTTTCACCAAAGCATACCAAGATCCAATGCTGCGAAAGCGTCGCCGTTATATCAAATGTTGGAGTTCCATAAAGATATTGAGCGAAGTCTGGACATATTCGATTGCAGATTGTCTGAAATCAGAAATTGCTCCATTTGATCGAAATATAATGCATTTAATCTTTGTAGAATATAATGATGTATTTAAGGAGTTTAATAGTAATTCTATTCTGTATAATATTTTTGTAATTTAATATTTGTAATTTGTTAATTTGTTAATTGTATAAGCAATGCCCCTTAGTAATTGGGCTCTATGCCTGTTAAGGGACTAGAATAAATAAAATAAAAAATAAAAAAAATAAAAATCTACGAACGCCAGAATGCATAAAATTGACCTAAACGTCTCCTTTTCCTATTCTGAGTCGATTCTGCATGCTTTAAGTGTGTTTGGTGGCTCAGAACCATCAAAAAACGTTGAAATATAGTTCAAATTCAATAAAAATCGACAAAAATACAGTTTCTAGCTAAAATTTGATGGTTTCGTTGCACTTTCCGAGCCCGTAGGGTATCTGAGTGGCTTAAAAGTACAAGAAAACACTTCAAAAGTGACGTTTCTGAAGAATTTTAACAGTTTTCTTGTATCTACGAACGCCAGAATGCATAAAATTGACCTAAACGTCTCCTTTTCCTATTCTGAGTCGATTCTGCATGCTTTAAGTGTGTTTGGTGGCTCAGAACCATCAAAAAACGTTGAAATATAGTTCAAATTCAATAAAAATCGACAAAAATACAGTTTCTAGCTAAAATTTGATGGTTTCGTTGCACTTTCCGAGCCCGTAGGGTATCTGAGTGGCTTAAAAGTACAAGAAAACACTTCAAAAGTGACGTTTCTGAAGAATTTTAACAGTTTTCTTGTATCTACGAACGCCAGAATGCATAAAATTGACCTAAACGTCTCCTTTTCCTATTCTGAGTCGATTCTGCATGCTTTAAGTGTGTTTGGTGGCTCAGAACCATCAAAAAACGTTGAAATATAGTTCAAATTCAATAAAAATCGACAAAAATACAGTTTCTAGCTAAAATTTGATGGTTTCGTTGCACTTTCCGAGCCCGTAGGGTATCTGAGTGGCTTAAAAGTACAAGAAAACACTTCAAAAGTGACGTTTCTGAAGAATTTTAACAGTTTTCTTGTATCTACGAACGCCAGAATGCATAAAATTGACCTAAACGTCTCCTTTTCCTATTCTAAGTCGATTCTGCATGCTTTAAGTGTGTTTGGTGGCTCAGAACCATCAAAAAACGTTGAAATACAGGGTGTCCCAGAATTCGCGCCATTCCCGTGAATGACATATTCCCTGTCCCGAACTGTGCCGTAATTCGCAAAAAGAATTGTCCAGGCTTTAATCGTGTGAGAACTGGAAGGCGATTAAGTTGACCAATAGAGAGGCTGCTTTTATATCCGAACGTTTCTATGTTCAAAGTTACCTATGCCAAGAACAAAAAATCGGGTAATACTAAAGTTGAATGAATTTTTTCCGAATCCCCCTCCGTCAACAAAAGGAAGCAGAAGTGTGGTTATAAATTTAATCATTTTGACAATTGTTTGTCATAAACTGTCACGAAGTTCATCACTGACCTGAAGAGACGCTTTTGCGCCAAAGATGACTGATTAATGTACACAGAGACGTCAAGGTTTTCTTTAAGGCAAGTAGCATGGGACAGAAGTTATTACTGCTGCCATTCTAGTTAAATTGTGCTTAACTGGGCTGTACAAGTCATAAGAGAAGCCGTTATTTCTAAAAAAGAGTACCACATGTCCATTAAAAGAACATTATTAAGTGTACTAAAACATAAATATCGCTTTTCATTAATCGGTGCTTATGATTTTCAATAAACAGTATCAAGTTTTACTGAACAGCTTTGTTGCTTATATATTTAAGAATAATATTGATGTTGCACATGATGATTTAAAACAGTTTCTTTATAGTTGTGGGTACTTTCTAGAGATTGAAAAGATACGAATAAAAATTATAACAAAAATCGTTTAGTTGCCCTTTTTTTATTTAAGAACAATGCAAACTATAAACAAATCAGTACCAATACCACTAAGTTATTGATGTCTTATTCATACTAGTATAAAGAATATTTGGAAATGATGTTAATTTATGGAGAATGTAAACGCTATGCAGCCACTGCAGTGCGCGAATATACAGGCCTTTTCCCCAATCATCGGCTCCTCGACCAGCATGTGTTTCGTCGTTTGTTGCATCCAGCAAAAGAAGATGGATCTTTTCAACCTATTCGGAAAGGCCTTCCTGGGGCTCCACGGATTGTACGCGTAGACGGTGAAGAACAAGTGGCACAAATGAGTGGATGCTCAAGATCGATCATGCATCGTATCCTTACACACAAAAATCTGCATCCTTACTATTGACGAAAGTGCAGCATCTGCGACGAGCCGACTGCGCGACGAGTGCATGTTGCTCAATGGTTACTGCGACAAAATGAACTAAATTCTGATTTTTCACGGCACATTCTTTTCGCCGACGAATGTTCATTTTCCCGAAAAGGAAGATTTAATGCGCACAATTAGCACTTCTGGGCAAACGAAAATCCACATTTCGCTAACGTGAGAGCATATCAAGAGCAATACTATTAATCTATGGGCTGGAATGGTTGTACTGTAACATTATTAAAGAATGTGCTCAAAATGACCACCATTAACTTCAATGCAAGTTCTAGCTCGTCGAATTATGTTGTGTTGTGTATTATTTAACATCTCAGGAGTAACTGTAGCGTAGGCTTCGTGCAGTCTCTCTTCCAGTTCTTCTAACGTATCTAGGGGTTCTCTATATACGTAATTTTTAATTTGGTTCCAAAAAAAAAAGTCCAAAGGTGAAAGGTCTGGAGATCTAGGAGGCCAGATGTTGGTACTGCCACGCCCAATCCACCTATGAGGATACACTCTTTTTAACGTTCGCCGTGCAAGTATTGAATTATGTGGAGGAGCTCCGTCGTGCTGAAACCACATATTCCGCCGTACATTCAAAGGAACGTCCTCCAACAACGCCGGAAGCTCTAGTCGTAGAAAATTAGCGTATGTCTCACCATTAAGGCGATCAGGTAACACAAACGGCCCCACCTAAAAAAACAGGAACGGAGTTTAGTGATAATTTTATCGGATGCATTACAATTTTTACCACAGTAGTATCAATGATTCCAGCCCATAGATTAATAGTAAATCGCTCCTGATATGCTCTCACCCTAGTGAGATGTGGATTTTCGTGTGCACAGAAGTGCCAATTATATGCATTAAACATTCCTTCTCGGGAAAATGAACATTCGTCGGTGAAAAGAATGCGCCGTGAAAAATCAGGATTTAGTTCATTTTGTCGCAGTAACCATTGAGCAAAATGTACTCGTCGCGGGTAGTCGTCTGGTCGCAGATGCTGCACTCTCGTGTAATGGTAAGGATGCAGCCTTCTGTCTTTAAGGATACGATGAGTGGTCGATCTTGAGCATCCACTCATTTGTGCTAGGCAGCGGACACTTCTCCTAGGATCCGCTTCCATGTTTTCTAACACTTGCTCTTCAGCACCTACACGCACATTCCGTGGAGCCCCAGCACGGCCTTTCCGACTAGGCTGAAAAGATCCATCTTCTCTTGCTCGATGTAACAACCGGTGAAACACATGTTGGTCTGGGTGCCGACGATTGGGGAAACGGGCTGTATATTCGCGTACAGCAGCGGCTGCATTGCGATTGCACTCTCCATAAATTAACATCATTTCCAAATATTCTTCATTTGAATACGACATTTTTTTTTCTGCAGTGCTTGAAAATTGTTTTGACAAGTTGACAAAATAATGTCAAATTATGGATGGCCAACTGAAATTTTTGAACACATTCTCTAATACGTTTACATCCAGTTTGATGTGTTATGTCAGGACTTTTCGTATACTAAGTTCGTTGTTGGCTTAATTCGTGTTGCCTGTTTAATTTGTATTATTGTTAAATGAATAAAAAAAACACGATTTATGTCACATTTTTTATTCGTATCTTTTCAATCTCTAGAAAGTACTCACAACTTTAAAGAAATCATGTGCAACATCAATATTATTCTTGAATAAATCTCCGTTTTTATTATCTCCCCCACATGATTGACACCACAGCAGATACCTATGACCTCAATACACCAGAGAAGTGGAGTCTCGTCTCTTTCTTCGTTGCTTAGATTAGGTATCAACAACAAAGCTGTTCAGTAAAAATGGATACTGTTTATTGAAAATCATAGGCACCAATTAATCAAAAGCTAACGTTCTTTGAATGGACATGTGGTACTCTTTTTTAGAAATAACTATAAACTTAATGGGTAGTATTAATAAAAATAAGTAAATGCTTATAAGTAAATACTTGTAAGTATTAGCATTTGTTATAAGCATCAGCAAGTTGTAAAAGTAAATACTTATTTCCATATTAATAAAAAGATGCTAATACTTATAAGTAAATACTTATTTTGATAAGTTTATGCTTATCCACAAAATACATAAAATATCCAAGTCATCGTATTTCAAAAAATTATATTCTCGTTTGACTGCGCTGGGCACCTTAAAAAACCAAAAATGTCGACAAGTGACGAGTTTAGTGATGAGGAACGAATAGATGAATGCCACAAAAACAATGATTTAGTTTTTGTGGCAAAATTTGTTAAAAACAATCCTATTATTTTAAACAAGGCGAAAACACCAGCGGTAACACACAAGAAGGAAAAAGCGCTTCTGTTATTAAAGAATGAAATAGAAGGTAAGTGAAAGATAGAAACTGAAATATAATCTGTTATCCGAGAATCTCTTGCAGCAAATTTTGGAAAGAAAACTGATGTCAAAAAAGTATTGAAACAAATCAATAATTTAAAGACAATTGTAAAAAAGAAAACAGACCAATCGGTTACAGGAAATAAAAAAAGCAAGCTAAGCACCGCTGAAAAATTTATTTTTGAGGCTATGAACGCCGGTGAACCAAATCCTGTATTGGAAAAAGTGCCTGGTAGAGTGTTATCCTGTTCTGACGTAAATAAATTTATATGTGTATTTTTTTCTTATAGGAAAAGTTGAAATAGGTGCCAGTTGCACTAAACTGTTACAATCACCACCAGAAGAAGAAACAAAACCTCCAAAACCAAAAAAAAAAACAAAAATGTTAGACAAATATGAGACGGAAGAAACTAAGAACTTAACAACTTCAGAATTGCAAAGACTCGTACTACTAGAACATTTAGAACTTATTAGGCTTCAAAAAGCAAGACTAAGAGAAAATAGTTTAATTAATGTGTTTAGTGAAGAAATTTTGTAAAAAATGTTATTAATTTTTATTATCTTTAGTTTCATTTGCATTTGTTAATTAAATATTTTGAAACATTATTTCAGTTAATTCATTTCTTTTTCTTTGACCTTCACGTCGTTGAACTTCTTGCTGATAGGGTAAGAAAAAGTATTTGCTGTCGTTTTACCTGGGGAAACCGAATCCAAATGTGCGCTTTGTTCATAATCTTTTGGGCAACACACTTTATAGTATAGGAAACTGCAGGCTGGCTAACTCCTATATCTTCGGCGACTCCAGTCTGAAAACCTGGATCGGCTGCATACCGCAAAAAAATTTTCATTTTTGTAAATGAGTCCAGACTGCCGCCTCTTGTTTCATTGCTGGTTCCAAGAAAATGTTCTGCCATCCACATCACATTTTCACTTGTAAAACGATATAATCGAATAAAATCCCGTTCAGGAGGGTTCTGTCTACGTTGTTTATAGGTTCTGCGAGCACGCACTTCGTAATTGAACATTTCTCACAATTTTTTTTAAGTCTTTGCTGTCGTAAGTACGTCAAATAGCATGCTTATAAATTTATAAGTAGATACTGAATTCTGTAAGTATCAGCTTGATTTTATTTATACAGTCTTAAGTAAATACTGATTTTGATAAAAAGTATGAGCATATACTTTTCCTATATAAGCATATACTTTTCAGCATCAGTTTTACTTATGTTTTATTAATACAAATGTAAGCATTTCCTTAAAAAACTGTCAGTATCAGTAAATACTTACTTTTATTAATACCACCCAATATCAAGGACATGATGCATAGTGAATTCTGAAAATGCACTCATTTTCGTCAAAAAGAACAACACATTATTCACGCGGCTCTAAGAAAGTGACTTCTAATACTTGCTCTTCGGTATCACACTATGTAGAATAGTAATAAATGTATTATTTGCCTACGATGAAATGAAACAGCTTCTCTTATGACTTGTACAGCCCAGTTAAGCACAATTTAACTAGAATGGCAGCAGTAATAACTTCTGTCCCATGCTACTTGCCTTAAAGTAAACCTTGACGTCTCTGTGTACATTAATCAGTCATCTTTGGCGCAGAAGCGTCTGTTCAGGTCAGTGATGAACTTCGTGACAGTTTATGACAAACAATTGTCAAAATGATTAAATTTATAACCACACTTCTGTTTCCTTTTGTTGACGGAGGGGGATTCGGAAAAAAATCATTCAACTTTAGTATTACCCGATTTTTTGTTCTTGGCATAGGTAACTTTGAACATAGAAACGTTCGGATATAAAAGCAGCCTCTCTATTGGTCAACTTAATCGCCTTCCAGCTCTCACACGGTTAAAGCCTGGAAAATTCTTTTTGCGAATTACGGCACAGTTCGGGTCAGGGAACATGTCATTCACGGGAATGGCGCGAATTCTGGGACACCCTGTATAGTTCAAATTCAATAAAAATCGACAAAAATACAGTTTCTAGCTAAAATTTGATGGTTTCGTTGCACTTTCCGAGCCCGTAGGGTATCTGAGTGGCTTAAAAGTACAAGAAAACACTTCAAGAGTGACGTTTCTGAAGAATTTTAACAGTTTTCTTGTATCTACGAACGCCAGAATGCATAAAATTGACCTAAACGTCTCCTTTTCCTATTCTGAGTCGATTCTGCATGCTTTAAGTGTGTTTGGTGGCTCAGAACCATCAAAAAACGTTGAAATATAGTTCAAATTCAATAACAATCGACAAAAATACAGTTTCTAGCTAAAATTTGATGGTTTCGTTGCACTTTCCGAGCCCGTAGGGTATCTGAGTGGCTTAAAAGTACAAGAAAACACTTCAAAAGTGACGTTTCTGAAGAACTTTAACAGTTTTCTTGTATCTACGAACGCCAGAATGCATAAAATTGACCTAAACGTCTCCTTTTCCTATTCTGAGTCGATTCTGCATGCTTTAAGTGTGTTTGGTGGCTCAGAACCATCAAAAAACGTTGAAATATAGTTCAAATTCAATAAAAATCGACAAAAATACAGTTTCTAGCTAAAATTTGATGGTTTCGTTGCACTTTCCGAGCCCGTAGGGTATCTGAGTGGCTTAAAAGTACAAGAAAACACTTCAAAAGTGACGTTTCTGAAGAATTTTAACAGTTTTCTTGTATCTACGAACGCCAGAATGCATAAAATTGACCTAAACGTCTCCTTTTCCTATTATGAGTCGATTCTGCATGCTTTAAGTGTGTTTGGTGGCTCAGAACCATCAAAAAACGTTGAAATATAGTTCAAATTCAATAAAAATCGACAAAAATACAGTTTCTAGCTAAAATTTGATGGTTTCGTTGCACTTTCCGAGCCCGTTGGGTATCTGAGTGGCTTAAAAGTACAAGAAAACACTTCAAAAGTGACGTTTCTGAAGAATTTTAACAGTTTTCTTGTATCTACGAACGCCAGAATGCATAAAATTGACCTAAACGTCTCCTTTTCCTATTCTGAGTCGATTCTGCATGCTTTAAGTGTGTTTGGTGGCTCAGAACCATCAAAAAACGTTGAAATATAGTTCAAATTCAATAAAAATCGACAAAAATACAGTTTCTAGCTAAAATTTGATGGTTTCGTTGCACTTTCCGAGCCCGTAGGGTGTCTGAGTGGCTTAAAAGTACAAGAAAACATTTCAAAAGTGACGTTTCTGAAGAATTTTAACAGTTTTCTTGTATCTACGAACGCCAGAATGCATAAAATTGACCTAAACGTCTCCTTTTCCTATTCTGAGTCGATTCTGCATGCTTTAAGTGTGTTTGGTGGCTCAGAACCATCAAAAAACGTTGAAATATAGTTCAAATTCAATAAAAATCGACAAAAATACAGTTTCTAGCTAAAATTTGATGGTTTCGTTGCACTTTCCGAGCCCGTAGGGTATCTGAGTGGCTTAAAAGTACAAGAAAACACTTCAAAAGTGACGTTTCTGAAGAATTTTAACAGTTTTCTTGTATCTACGAACGCCAGAATGCATAAAATTGACCTAAACGTCTCCTTTTCCTATTATGAGTCGATTCTGCATGCTTTAAGTGTGTTTGGTTGCTCAGAACCATCAAAAAACGTTGAAATATAGTTCAAATTCAATAAAAATCGACAAAAATACAGTTTCTAGCTAAAATTTGATGGTTTCGTTGCACTTTCCGAGCCCGTAGGGTATCTGAGTGGCTTAAAAGTACAAGAAAACACTTCAAAAGTGACGTTTCTGAAGAATTTTAACAGTTTTCTTGTATCTACGAACGCCAGAATGCATAAAATTGACCTAAACGTCTCCTTTTCCTATTCTGAGTCGATTCTGCATGCTTTAAGTGTGTTTGGTGGCTCAGAACCATCAAAAAACGTTGAAATATAGTTCAAATTCAATAAAAATCGACAAAAATACAGTTTCTAGCTAAAATTTGATGGTTTCGTTGCACTTTCCGAGCCCGTAGGGTGTCTGAGTGGCTTAAAAGTACAAGAAAACATTTCAAAAGTGACGTTTCTGAAGAATTTTAACAGTTTTCTTGTATCTACGAACGCCAGAATGCATAAAATTGACCTAAACGTCTCCTTTTCCTATTCTGAGTCGATTCTGCATGCTTTAAGTGTGTTTGGTGGCTCAGAACCATCAAAAAACGTTGAAATATAGTTCAAATTCAATAAAAATCGACAAAAATACAGTTTCTAGCTAAAATTTGATGGTTTCGTTGCACTTTCCGAGCCCGTAGGGTATCTGAGTGGCTTAAAAGTACAAGAAAACACTTCAGAAGTGACGTTTCAGAAGAATTTTAACAGTTTTCTTGTATCTACGAACGCCAGAATGCATAAAATTGACCTAAACGTCTCCTTTTCCTATTCTGAGTCGATTCTGCATGCTTTAAGTGTGTTTGGTGGCTCAGAACCATCAAAAAACGTTGAAATATAGTTCAAGTTCAATAAAAATCGACAAAAATACAGTTTCTAGCTAAAATTTTATGGTTTCGTTGCACTTTCCGAGCCCGTAGGGTATCTGAGTGGCTTAAAAGTACAAGAAAACACTTCAAAAGTGACGTTTCTGAAGAATTTTAACAGTTTTCTTGTATCTACGAACGCCAGAATGCATAAAATTGACCTAAACGTCTCCTTTTCCTATTCTGAGTCGATTCTGCATGCTTTAAGTGTGTTTGGTGGCTCAGAACCATCAAAAAACGTTGAAATATAGTTCAAATTCAATAAAAATCGACAAAAATACAGTTTCTAGCTAAAATTTGATGGTTTCGTTGCACTTTCCGAGCCCGTCGGGTATCTGAGTGGCTTAAAAGTACAAGAAAACACTTCAAAAGTGACGTTTCTGAAGAATTTTAACAGTTTTCTTGTATCTACGAACGCCAGAATGCATAAAATTGACCTAAACGTCTCCTTTTCCTATTCTGAGTCGATTCTGCATGCTTTAAGTGTGTTTGGTGGCTCAGAACCATCAAAAAACGTTGAAATATAGTTCAAATTCAATAAAAATCGACAAAAATACAGTTTCTAGCTAAAATTTGATGGTTTCGTTGCACTTTCCGAGCCCGTAGGGTATCTGAGTGGCTTAAAAGTACAAGAAAGCACTTCAAAAGTGACGTTTCTGAAGAATTTTAACAGTTTTCTTGTATCTACGAACGCCAGAATGCATAAAATTGACCTAAACGTCTCCTTTTCCTATTCTGAGTCGATTCTGCATGCTTTAAGTGTGTTTGGTGGCTCAGAACCATCAAAGAACGTTGAAATATAGTTCAAATTCAATAAAAATCGACAAAAATACAGTTTCTAGCTAAAATTTGATGGTTTCGTTGCACTTTCCGAGCCCGTAGGGTATCTGAGTGGCTTAAAAGTACAAGAAAACACTTCAAAAGTGACGTTTCTGAAGAATTTTAACAGTTTTCTTGTATCTACGAACGCCAGAATGCATAAAATTGACCTAAACGTCTCCTTTTCCTATTATGAGTCGATTCTGCATGCTTTAAGTGTGTTTGGTGGCTCAGAACCATCAAAAAACGTTGAAATATAGTTCAAATTCAATAAAAATCGACAAAAATACAGTTTCTAGCTAAAATTTGATGGTTTCGTTGCACTTTCCGAGCCCGTAGGGTATCTGAGTGGCTTAAAAGTACAAGAAAACACTTCAAAAGTGACGTTTCTGAAGAATTTTAACAGTTTTCTTGTATCTACGAACGCCAGAATGCATAAAATTGACCTAAACGTCTCCTTTTCCTATTCTGAGTCGATTCTGCATGCTTTAAGTGTGTTTGGTGGCTCAGAACCATCAAAAAACGTTGAAATATAGTTCAAATTCAATAAAAATCGACCAAAATACAGTTTCTAGCTAAAATTTGATGGTTTCGTTGCACTTTCCGAGCCCGTAGGGTGTCTGAGTGGCTTAAAAGTACAAGAAAACAATTCAAAAGTGACGTTTCTGAAGAATTTTAACAGTTTTCTTGTATCTACGAACGCCAGAATGCATAAAATTGACCTAAACGTCTCCTTTTCCTATTCTGAGTCGATTCTGCATGCTTTAAGTGTGTTTGGTGGCTCAGAACCATCAAAAAACGTTGAAATATAGTTCAAATTCAATAAAAATCGACAAAAATACAGTTTCTAGCTAAAATTTGATGGTTTCGTTGCACTTTCCGAGCCCGTAGGGTATCTGAGTGGCTTAAAAGTACAAGAAAACACTTCAAAAGTGACGTTTCTGAAGAATTTTAACAGTTTTCTTGTATCTACGAACGCCAGAATGCATAAAATTGACCTAAACGTCTCCTTTTCCTATTCTGAGTCGATTCTGCATGCTTTAAGTGTGTTTGGTGGCTCAGAACCATCAAAAAACGTTGAAATATAGTTCAAATTCAATAAAAATCGACAAAAATACAGTTTCTAGCTAAAATTTGATGGTTTCGTTGCACTTTCCTAGCCCGTAGGGTATCTGAGTGGCTTGAAAGTACAAGAAAACACTTCAAAAGTGACGTTTCTGAAGAATTTTAACAGTTTTCTTGTATCTACGAACGCCAGAATGCATAAAATTGACCTAAACGTCTCCTTTTCCTATTCTGAGTCGATTCTGCATGCTTTAAGTGTGTTTGGTGGCTCAGAACCATCAAAAAACGTTGAAATATAGTTCAAATTCAATAAAAATCGACAAAAATACAGTTTCTAGCTAAAATTTGATGGTTTCGTTGCACTTTCCGAGCCCGTAGGGTATCTGAGTGGCTTAAAAGTACAAGAAAACACTTCAAAAGTGACGTTTCTGAAGAATTTTAACAGTTTTCTTGTATCTACGAACGCCAGAATGCATAAAATTGACCTAAACGTCTCCTTTTCCTATTCTAAGTCGATTCTGCATGCTTTAAGTGTGTTTGGTGGCTCAGAACCATCAAAAAACGTTGAAATACAGGGTGTCCCAGAATTCGCGCCATTCCCGTGAATGACATATTCCCTGTCCCGAACTGTGCCGTAATTCGCAAAAAGAATTGTCCAGGCTTTAATCGTGTGAGAACTGGAAGGCGATTAAGTTGACCAATAGAGAGGCTGCTTTTATATCCGAACGTTTCTATGTTCAAAGTTACCTATGCCAAGAACAAAAAATCGGGTAATACTAAAGTTGAATGAATTTTTTCCGAATCCCCCTCCGTCAACAAAAGGAAGCAGAAGTGTGGTTATAAATTTAATCATTTTGACAATTGTTTGTCATAAACTGTCACGAAGTTCATCACTGACCTGAAGAGACGCTTTTGCGCCAAAGATGACTGATTAATGTACACAGAGACGTCAAGGTTTTCTTTAAGGCAAGTAGCATGGGACAGAAGTTATTACTGCTGCCATTCTAGTTAAATTGTGCTTAACTGGGCTGTACAAGTCATAAGAGAAGCCGTTATTTCTAAAAAAGAGTACCACATGTCCATTAAAAGAACATTATTAAGTGTACTAAAACATAAATATCGCTTTTCATTAATCGGTGCTTATGATTTTCAATAAACAGTATCAAGTTTTACTGAACAGCTTTGTTGCTTATATATTTAAGAATAATATTGATGTTGCACATGATGATTTAAAACAGTTTCTTTATAGTTGTGGGTACTTTCTAGAGATTGAAAAGATACGAATAAAAATTATAACAAAAATCGTTTAGTTGCCCTTTTTTTATTTAAGAACAATGCAAACTATAAACAAATCAGTACCAATACCACTAAGTTATTGATGTCTTATTCATACTAGTATAAAGAATATTTGGAAATGATGTTAATTTATGGAGAATGTAAACGCTATGCAGCCACTGCAGTGCGCGAATATACAGGCCTTTTCCCCAATCATCGGCTCCTCGACCAGCATGTGTTTCGTCGTTTGTTGCATCCAGCAAAAGAAGATGGATCTTTTCAACCTATTCGGAAAGGCCTTCCTGGGGCTCCACGGATTGTACGCGTAGACGGTGAAGAACAAGTGGCACAAATGAGTGGATGCTCAAGATCGATCATGCATCGTATCCTTACACACAAAAATCTGCATCCTTACTATTGACGAAAGTGCAGCATCTGCGACGAGCCGACTGCGCGACGAGTGCATGTTGCTCAATGGTTACTGCGACAAAATGAACTAAATTCTGATTTTTCACGGCACATTCTTTTCGCCGACGAATGTTCATTTTCCCGAAAAGGAAGATTTAATGCGCACAATTAGCACTTCTGGGCAAACGAAAATCCACATTTCGCTAACGTGAGAGCATATCAAGAGCAATACTACACTGCGTTTCAAATAAAATGCACCACCTAGAAGGAGTAGGCGTAGAATGTTGAAATTTGGTGGTGAAGACTATTGCACGTAGACAAACATTTGATTAAAATTTCAAAGAAAAAATAAAATGTCTAACACAAGAAATGTTAATAATGTGTTAAAATTCCACGTGCACGAATACAAGACTGTATTCTTCTAGGCATGCTTAAAATGAGATGATCTATTGCCTGCTGGGGTATCTCATTCCAGGCATTTTGAATTTGTTGTAGACATTCTTCCAAAGTCTTTGGAGGATGTGGTAAATTGCGCAGCCTTCTATGCATTAAATCCTAAACATTTTCGATTGTTGATAAATCTGGTGATAGGGCAGGCCAGGGTAAGAAGTTGACGTTATTTTCGTCAAACACTCTTTAAGTTAATATGGCCACATGAGGCCACGCATTATCTTGTTCAAAAGATGTTCTTCGACGGTTCGAGAGATAAGGAAAAAGAAATTGATTTAACACGTTAACGATGTAATGCCGGGCATTTAGCGTGCCTGGAATGAACACTAAGGGAGTACTTCAACAGATGTGTATACCATCCCATATCATTACTCCAGGTGTTAGAGCGATATGACATCTCTGTACAAATTCCAGATTTTACCTTTGGCCTCAAGGCCTTCGAACACGTATGCGTCCATCAGAGTGCCACAAACAAGACCTAGACTTGTTCCTAAACATTATGACATTCCACTATTACAGCCATTGCTGCCTGTCTTGGTACCAGTGAAGCCTGGTAGTTTTGTGTTCTTGTGGTAAGGGAAGTTTGCAGTTTGGACGATAAGATCTCAAGCCAAAGGAACGAATTTGGCGGTAGATGGTACTCCTCGGATTCTGTGCCCAATTGCTGTCATCCAGTCCATCCCGACTGATCGTTATGGTTACCAAGGGTACTGAATAACACTTCTTCTTAGCAAATGATCTTCGCGTTCTTGGGTGACTCTGAAACGGTCGGTACCCCTGCGACGCATTTGTAGCTCTTCGTTGTTCCATTCTCGACTTGTTCTTAATATCGTAGAATCCGTTGGGCCGAGTCTTCTGGTGATTTCCCGAAATGGTAAACTAGCCTCATGCATCCCAATCATTCGCCCTCTTTCAATAGGTGTTATCTGTTGAAAATTACCTCGTGTGTGAACTCGTAGCATTTTTGCAAGCACAATAATGACAAATGTCAAGTAAAATTGCAAAAGAATCTTACTCAAGTATCTTTAAAACATAATCAAAAAATTAATAAAAATCGAATAACACTCGGTATATTATCTAAACAAGTAGTAGTTTTTCTTTCAAATTTTAATCAATTGTTTGTCTATATGCAACAGTCTTCTCCACCAAATTTCTACATTCTACGCCTACTCCTTCTAGGTGGTGCATTTTATATGAAACGCAGTGTATTAATCTATGGGCTGGAATGGTTGTACTGTAACATTATTAAAGAATGTGCTCAAAATGACCACCATTAACTTCAATGCAAGTTCTAGCTCGTCGAATTATGTTGTGTTGTGTATTATTTAACATCTCAGGAGTAACTGTAGCGTAGGCTTCGTGCAGTCTCTCTTCCAGTTCTTCTAACGTATCTAGGGGTTCTCTATATACGTAATTTTTAATTTGGTTCCAAAAAAAAAAGTCCAAAGGTGAAAGGTCTGGAGATCTAGGAGGCCAGATGTTGGTACTGCCACGCCCAATCCACCTATGAGGATACACTCTTTTTAACGTTCGCCGTGCAAGTATTGAATTATGTGGAGGAGCTCCGTCGTGCTGAAACCACATATTCCGCCGTACATTCAAAGGAACGTCCTCCAACAACGCCGGAAGCTCTAGTCGTAGAAAATTAGCGTATGTCTCACCATTAAGGCGATCAGGTAACACAAACGGCCCCACCTAAAAAAACAGGAACGGAGTTTAGTGATAATTTTATCGGATGCATTACAATTTTTACCACAGTAGTATCAATGATTCCAGCCCATAGATTAATAGTAAATCGCTCCTGATATGCTCTCACCCTAGTGAGATGTGGATTTTCGTGTGCACAGAAGTGCCAATTATATGCATTAAACATTCCTTCTCGGGAAAATGAACATTCGTCGGTGAAAAGAATGCGCCGTGAAAAATCAGGATTTAGTTCATTTTGTCGCAGTAACCATTGAGCAAAATGTACTCGTCGCGGGTAGTCGTCTGGTCGCAGATGCTGCACTCTCGTGTAATGGTAAGGATGCAGCCTTCTGTCTTTAAGGATACGATGAGTGGTCGATCTTGAGCATCCACTCATTTGTGCTAGGCAGCGGACACTTCTCCTAGGATCCGCTTCCATGTTTTCTAACACTTGCTCTTCAGCACCTACACGCACATTCCGTGGAGCCCCAGCACGGCCTTTCCGACTAGGCTGAAAAGATCCATCTTCTCTTGCTCGATGTAACAACCGGTGAAACACATGTTGGTCTGGGTGCCGACGATTGGGGAAACGGGCTGTATATTCGCGTACAGCAGCGGCTGCATTGCGATTGCACTCTCCATAAATTAACATCATTTCCAAATATTCTTCATTTGAATACGACATTTTTTTTTCTGCAGTGCTTGAAAATTGTTTTGACAAGTTGACAAAATAATGTCAAATTATGGATGGCCAACTGAAATTTTTGAACACATTCTCTAATACGTTTACATCCAGTTTGATGTGTTATGTCAGGACTTTTCGTATACTAAGTTCGTTGTTGGCTTAATTCGTGTTGCCTGTTTAATTTGTATTATTGTTAAATGAATAAAAAAAACACGATTTATGTCACATTTTTTATTCGTATCTTTTCAATCTCTAGAAAGTACTCACAACTTTAAAGAAATCATGTGCAACATCAATATTATTCTTGAATAAATCTCCGTTTTTATTATCTCCCCCACATGATTGACACCACAGCAGATACCTATGACCTCAATACACCAGAGAAGTGGAGTCTCGTCTCTTTCTTCGTTGCTTAGATTAGGTATCAACAACAAAGCTGTTCAGTAAAAATGGATACTGTTTATTGAAAATCATAGGCACCAATTAATCAAAAGCTAACGTTCTTTGAATGGACATGTGGTACTCTTTTTTAGAAATAACTATAAACTTAATGGGTAGTATTAATAAAAATAAGTAAATGCTTATAAGTAAATACTTGTAAGTATTAGCATTTGTTATAAGCATCAGCAAGTTGTAAAAGTAAATACTTATTTCCATATTAATAAAAAGATGCTAATACTTATAAGTAAATACTTATTTTGATAAGTTTATGCTTATCCACAAAATACATAAAATATCCAAGTCATCGTATTTCAAAAAATTATATTCTCGTTTGACTGCGCTGGGCACCTTAAAAAACCAAAAATGTCGACAAGTGACGAGTTTAGTGATGAGGAACGAATAGATGAATGCCACAAAAACAATGATTTAGTTTTTGTGGCAAAATTTGTTAAAAACAATCCTATTATTTTAAACAAGGCGAAAACACCAGCGGTAACACACAAGAAGGAAAAAGCGCTTCTGTTATTAAAGAATGAAATAGAAGGTAAGTGAAAGATAGAAACTGAAATATAATCTGTTATCCGAGAATCTCTTGCAGCAAATTTTGGAAAGAAAACTGATGTCAAAAAAGTATTGAAACAAATCAATAATTTAAAGACAATTGTAAAAAAGAAAACAGACCAATCGGTTACAGGAAATAAAAAAAGCAAGCTAAGCACCGCTGAAAAATTTATTTTTGAGGCTATGAACGCCGGTGAACCAAATCCTGTATTGGAAAAAGTGCCTGGTAGAGTGTTATCCTGTTCTGACGTAAATAAATTTATATGTGTATTTTTTTCTTATAGGAAAAGTTGAAATAGGTGCCAGTTGCACTAAACTGTTACAATCACCACCAGAAGAAGAAACAAAACCTCCAAAACCAAAAAAAAAAACAAAAATGTTAGACAAATATGAGACGGAAGAAACTAAGAACTTAACAACTTCAGAATTGCAAAGACTCGTACTACTAGAACATTTAGAACTTATTAGGCTTCAAAAAGCAAGACTAAGAGAAAATAGTTTAATTAATGTGTTTAGTGAAGAAATTTTGTAAAAAATGTTATTAATTTTTATTATCTTTAGTTTCATTTGCATTTGTTAATTAAATATTTTGAAACATTATTTCAGTTAATTCATTTCTTTTTCTTTGACCTTCACGTCGTTGAACTTCTTGCTGATAGGGTAAGAAAAAGTATTTGCTGTCGTTTTACCTGGGGAAACCGAATCCAAATGTGCGCTTTGTTCATAATCTTTTGGGCAACACACTTTATAGTATAGGAAACTGCAGGCTGGCTAACTCCTATATCTTCGGCGACTCCAGTCTGAAAACCTGGATCGGCTGCATACCGCAAAAAAATTTTCATTTTTGTAAATGAGTCCAGACTGCCGCCTCTTGTTTCATTGCTGGTTCCAAGAAAATGTTCTGCCATCCACATCACATTTTCACTTGTAAAACGATATAATCGAATAAAATCCCGTTCAGGAGGGTTCTGTCTACGTTGTTTATAGGTTCTGCGAGCACGCACTTCGTAATTGAACATTTCTCACAATTTTTTTTAAGTCTTTGCTGTCGTAAGTACGTCAAATAGCATGCTTATAAATTTATAAGTAGATACTGAATTCTGTAAGTATCAGCTTGATTTTATTTATACAGTCTTAAGTAAATACTGATTTTGATAAAAAGTATGAGCATATACTTTTCCTATATAAGCATATACTTTTCAGCATCAGTTTTACTTATGTTTTATTAATACAAATGTAAGCATTTCCTTAAAAAACTGTCAGTATCAGTAAATACTTACTTTTATTAATACCACCCAATATCAAGGACATGATGCATAGTGAATTCTGAAAATGCACTCATTTTCGTCAAAAAGAACAACACATTATTCACGCGGCTCTAAGAAAGTGACTTCTAATACTTGCTCTTCGGTATCACACTATGTAGAATAGTAATAAATGTATTATTTGCCTACGATGAAATGAAACAGCTTCTCTTATGACTTGTACAGCCCAGTTAAGCACAATTTAACTAGAATGGCAGCAGTAATAACTTCTGTCCCATGCTACTTGCCTTAAAGTAAACCTTGACGTCTCTGTGTACATTAATCAGTCATCTTTGGCGCAGAAGCGTCTGTTCAGGTCAGTGATGAACTTCGTGACAGTTTATGACAAACAATTGTCAAAATGATTAAATTTATAACCACACTTCTGTTTCCTTTTGTTGACGGAGGGGGATTCGGAAAAAAATCATTCAACTTTAGTATTACCCGATTTTTTGTTCTTGGCATAGGTAACTTTGAACATAGAAACGTTCGGATATAAAAGCAGCCTCTCTATTGGTCAACTTAATCGCCTTCCAGTTCTCACACGGTTAAAGCCTGGAAAATTCTTTTTGCGAATTACGGCACAGTTCGGGTCAGGGAACATGTCATTCACGGGAATGGCGCGAATTCTGGGACACCCTGTATAGTTCAAATTCAATAAAAATCGACAAAAATACAGTTTCTAGCTAAAATTTGATGGTTTCGTTGCACTTTCCGAGCCCGTAGGGTATCTGAGTGGCTTAAAAGTACAAGAAAACACTTCAAGAGTGACGTTTCTGAAGAATTTTAACAGTTTTCTTGTATCTACGAACGCCAGAATGCATAAAATTGACCTAAACGTCTCCTTTTCCTATTCTGAGTCGATTCTGCATGCTTTAAGTGTGTTTGGTGGCTCAGAACCATCAAAAAACGTTGAAATATAGTTCAAATTCAATAACAATCGACAAAAATACAGTTTCTAGCTAAAATTTGATGGTTTCGTTGCACTTTCCGAGCCCGTAGGGTATCTGAGTGGCTTAAAAGTACAAGAAAACACTTCAAAAGTGACGTTTCTGAAGAACTTTAACAGTTTTCTTGTATCTACGAACGCCAGAATGCATAAAATTGACCTAAACGTCTCCTTTTCCTATTCTGAGTCGATTCTGCATGCTTTAAGTGTGTTTGGTGGCTCAGAACCATCAAAAAACGTTGAAATATAGTTCAAATTCAATAAAAATCGACAAAAATACAGTTTCTAGCTAAAATTTGATGGTTTCGTTGCACTTTCCGAGCCCGTAGGATATCTGAGTGGCTTAAAAGTACAAGAAAACACTTCAAAAGTGACGTTTCTGAAGAATTTTAACAGTTTTCTTGTATCTACGAACGCCAGAATGCATAAAATTGACCTAAACGTCTCCTTTTCCTATTCTGAGTCGATTCTGCATGCTTTAAGTGTGTTTGGTGGCTCAGAACCATCAAAAAACGTTGAAATATAGTTCAAATTCAATAAAAATCGACAAAAATACAGTTTCTAGCTAAAATTTGATGGTTTCGTTGCACTTTCCGAGCCCGTAGGGTATCTGAGTGGCTTAAAAGTACAAGAAAACACTTCAAAAGTGACGTTTCTGAAGAATTTTAACAGTTTTCTTGTATCTACGAACGCCAGAATGCATAAAATTGACCTAAACGTCTCCTTTTCCTATTCTGAGTCGATTCTGCATGCTTTAAGTGTGTTTGGTGGCTCAGAACCATCAAAAAACGTTGAAATATAGTTCAAGTTCAATAAAAATCGACAAAAATACAGTTTCTAGCTAAAATTTTATGGTTTCCTTGCACTTTCCGAGCCCGTCGGGTATCTGAGTGGCTTAAAAGTACAAGTAAACACTTCAAAAGTGACGTTTCTGAAGAATTTTAACAGTTTTCTTGTATCTACGAACGGCAGAATGCATAAAATTGACCTAAACGTCTCCTTTTCCTATTCTGAGTCGATTCTGCATGCTTTAAGTGTGTTTGGTGGCTCAGAACCATCAAAAAACGTTGAAATATAGTTCAAATTCAATAAAAATCGACAAAAATACAGTTTCTAGCTAAAATTTGATGGTTTCGTTGCACTTTCCGAGCCCGTAGGGTATCTGAGTGGCTTAAAAGTACAAGAAAACACTTCAAAAGTGACGTTTCTGAAGAATTTTAACAGTTTTCTTGTATCTACGAACGCCAGAATGCATAAAATTGACCTAAACGTCTCCTTTTCCTATTCTGAGTCGATTCTGCATGCTTTAAGTGTGTTTGGTGGCTCAGAACCATCAAAAAACGTTGAAATATAGTTCAAATTCAATAAAAATCGACAAAAATACAGTTTCTAGCTAAAATTTGATGGTTTCGTTGCACTTTCCGAGCCCGTAGGGTATCTGAGTGGCTTAAAAGTACAAGAAAACACTTCAAAAGTGACGTTTCTGAAGAATTTTAACAGTTTTCTTGTATCTACGAACGCCAGAATGCATAAAATTGACCTAAACGTCTCCTTTTCCTATTCTGAGTCGATTCTGCATGCTTTAAGTGTGTTTGGTGGCTCAGAACCATCAAAAAACGTTGAAATATAGTTCAAGTTCAATAAAAATCGACAAAAATACAGTTTCTAGCTAAAATTTTATGGTTTCGTTGCACTTTCCGAGCCCGTTGGGTATCTGAGTGGCTTAAAAGTACAAGTAAACACTTCAAAAGTGACGTTTCTGAAGAATTTTAACAGTTTTCTTGTATCTACGAACGCCAGAATGCATAAAATTGACCTAAACGTCTCCTTTTCCTATTCTGAGTCGATTCTGCATGCTTTAAGTGTGTTTGGTGGCTCAGAACCATCAAAAAACGTTGAAATATAGTTCAAATTCAATAAAAATCGACAAAAATACAGTTTCTAGCTAAAATTTGATGGTTTCGTTGCACTTTTCGAGCCCGTAGGGTATCTGAGTGGCTTAAAAGTACAAGAAAACACTTCAAAAGTGACGTTTCTGAAGAATTTTAACAGTTTTCTTGTATCTACGAACGCCAGAATGCATAAAATTGACCTAAACGTCTCCTTTTCCTATTCTGAGTCGATTCTGCATGCTTTAAGTGTGTTTGGTGGCTCAGAACCATCAAAAAACGTTGAAATATAGTTCAAATTCAATAAAAATCGACAAAAATACAGTTTCTAGCTAAAATTTGATGGTTTCGTTGCACTTTCCGAGCCCGTAGGGTATCTGAGTGGCTTAAAAGTACAAGAAAACACTTCAAAAGTGACGTTTCTGAAGAATTTTAACAGTTTTCTTGTATCTACGAACGCCAGAATGCATAAAATTGACCTAAACGTCTCCTTTTCCTATTCTGAGTCGATTCTGCATGCTTTAAGTGTGTTTGGTGGCTCAGAACCATCAAAAAACGTTGAAATATAGTTCAAATTCAATAAAAATCGACAAAAATACAGTTTCTAGCTAAAATTTGATGGTTTCGTTGCACTTTCCGAGCCCGTTGGGTATCTGAGTGGCTTAAAAGTACAAGAAAACACTTCAAAAGTGACGTTTCTGAAGAATTTTAACAGTTTTCTTGTATCTACGAACGCCAGAATGCATAAAATTGACCTAAACGTCTCCTTTTCCTATTCTGAGTCGATTCTGCATGCTTTAAGTGTGTTTGGTGGCTCAGAACCATCAAAAAACGTTGAAATATAGTTCAAATTCAATAAAAATCGACAAAAATACAGTTTCTAGCTAAAATTTGATGGTTTCGTTGCACTTTCCGAGCCCGTAGGGTATCTGAGTGGCTTAAAAGTACAAGAAAACACTTCAAAAGTGACGTTTCTGAAGAATTTTAACAGTTTTCTTGTATCTACGAACGCCAGAATGCATAAAATTTACCTAAACGTCTCCTTTTCCTATTCTGAGTCGATTCTGCATGCTTTAAGTGTGTTTGGTGGCTCAGAACCATCAAAAAACGTTGAAATATAGTTCAAATTCAATAAAAATCGACAAAAATACAGTTTCTAGCTAAAATTTGATGGTTTCGTTGCACTTTCCGAGCCCGTAGGGTATCTGAGTGGCTTAAAAGTACAAGAAAACACTTCAAAAGTGACGTTTCTGAAGAATTTTAACAGTTTTCTTGTATCTACGAACGCCAGAATGCATAAAATTGACCTAAACGTCTCCTTTTCCTATTCTGAGTCGATTCTGCATGCTTTAAGTGTGTTTGGTGGCTCAGAACCATCAAAAAACGTTGAAATATAGTTCAAATTCAATAAAAATCGACAAAAATACAGTTTCTAGCTAAAATTTGATGGTTTCGTTGCACTTTCCGAGCCCGTAGGGTATCTGAGTGGCTTAAAAGTACAAGAAAACACTTCAAAAGTGACGTTTCTGAAGAATTTTAACAGTTTTCTTGTATCTACGAACGCCAGAATGCATAAAATTGACCTAAACGTCTCCTTTTCCTATTCTGAGTCGATTCTGCATGCTTTAAGTGTGTTTGGTGGCTCAGAACCATCAAAAAACGTTGAAATATAGTTCAAATTCAATAAAAATCGACAAAAATACAGTTTCTAGCTAAAATTTGATGGTTTCGTTGCACTTTCCGAGCCCGTTGGGTATCTGAGTGGCTTAAAAGTACAAGAAAACACTTCAAAAGTGACGTTTCTGAAGAATTTTAACAGTTTTCTTGTATCTACGAACGCCAGAATGCATAAAATTGACCTAAACGTCTCCTTTTCCTATTCTGAGTCGATTCTGCATGCTTTAAGTGTGTTTGGTGGCTCAGAACCATCAAAAAACGTTGAAATATTATTATTATTATTATTATTATTGAAGCGAACACCAACAGGCGCTAACCCAATTAGGGTGTCCGAATAAAGGCAGGGAATAATTGTTAAATATTAATGAAAAATTACGAGACGAAAAAGAACAAAAATACCAAAATGATTAAATTACGAAGAGACATTAAATTTTGCGTTAATTAAGTTTTAAAATGTTTTAATAATTTACTTTTAATTGCTCTCTTCTTGTCAAAATATATATCAATATCTGGTAGGCTTTTTAAAATTGTGTTGTATGTCTGTTGCATCCACCTTATTGGTGAATTTTCTAATGAGCAAGTTCTTGCTTTCTCAACATAAAATAAGTCTTTGTTCCTCGATCGAATTAGTTGTGCTCTATATGTAATTTGTGTCAATAGTTGTGGATTATTGACAGCACCATTTAACAATGTATTTAAAAATAAGATTCCAGCTATTTTCCTCCTTGTTTCGAGCGACATTATTTCAAATCTATTCAATAAGCTTTCTTGTGGAAAACCACGCTGTGGGTACACACCATCTAAACGAAATGCCAGGCCCTTTAAGAAACGTCTTTGAACTTTCTCTATAGTGTTTATACTTGTTTTTGTTGCAGGGTTCCAGACAATCGATGCATATTCAAGTTTGGCTCGTACCAGTGTTTTGTACAAACATATATTTGTCTCGGTTTTAGAGAACTCTTTAGACGATCTCATAATAAATCCTAATACTTTAGAAGCTCTATATATATAGTTCAAATTCAATAAAAATCGACAAAAATACAGTTTCTAGCTAAAATTTGATGGTTTCGTTGCACTTTCCGAGCCCGTAGGGTATCTGAGTGGCTTAAAAGTACAAGAAAACACTTCAAAAGTGACGTTTCTGAAGAATTTTAACAGTTTTCTTGTATCTACGAACGCCAGAATGCATAAAATTGACCTAAACGTCTCCTTTTCCTATTCTGAGTCGATTCTGCATGCTTTAAGTGTGTTTGGTGGCTCAGAACCATCAAAAAACGTTGAAATATAGTTCAAATTCAATAAAAATCGACAAAAATACAGTTTCTAGCTAAAATTTGATGGTTTCGTTGCACTTTCCGAGCCCGTAGGGTATCTGAGTGGCTTAAAAGTACAAGAAAACACTTCAAAAGTGACGTTTCTGAAGAATTTTAACAGTTTTCTTGTATCTACGAACGCCAGAATGCATAAAGTTGACCTAAACGTCTCCTTTTCCTATTCTGAGTCGATTCTGCATGCTTTAAGTGTGTTTGGTGGCTCAGAACCATCAAAAAACGTTGAAATATAGTTCAAATTCAATAAAAATCGACAAAAATACAGTTTCTAGCTAAAATTTGATGGTTTCGTTGCACTTTCCGAGCCCGTAGGGTATCTGAGTGGCTTAAAAGTACAAGAAAACACTTCAAAAGTGACGTTTCTGAAGAATTTTAACAGTTTTCTTGTATCTACGAACGCCAGAATGCATAAAATTGACCTAAACGTCTCCTTTTCCTATTCTGAGTCGATTCTGCATGCTTTAAGTGTGTTTGGTGGCTCAGAACCATCAAAAAACGTTGAAATATAGTTCAAATTCAATAAAAATCGACAAAAATACAGTTTCTAGCTAAAATTTGATGGTTTCGTTGCACTTTCCGAGCCCGTAGGGTATCTGAGTGGCTTAAAAGTACAAGAAAACACTTCAAAAGTGACGTTTCTGAAGAATTTTAACAGTTTTCTTGTATCTACGAACGCCAGAATGCATAAAATTGACCTAAACGTCTCCTTTTCCTATTCTGAGTCGATTCTGCATCCTTTAAGTGTGTTTGGTGGCTCAGAACCATCAAAAAACGTTGAAATATAGTTCAAATTCAATAAAAATCGACAAAAATACAGTTTCTAGCTAAAATTTGATGGTTTCGTTGCACTTTCCGAGCCCGTAGGGTATCTGAGTGGCTTAAAAGTACAAGAAAACACTTCAAAAGTGACGTTTCTGAAGAATTTTAACAGTTTTCTTGTATCTACGAACGCCAGAATGCATAAAATTGACCTAAACGTCTCCTTTTCCTATTCTGAGTCGATTCTGCATGCTTTAAGTGTGTTTGGTGGCTCAGAACCATCAAAAAACGTTGAAATATAGTTCAAATTCAATAAAAATCGACAAAAATACAGTTTCTAGCTAAAATTTGATGGTTTCGTTGCACTTTCCGAGCCCGTTGGGTATCTGAGTGGCTTAAAAGTACAAGAAAACACTTCAAAAGTGACGTTTCTGAAGAATTTTAACAGTTTTCTTGTATCTACGAACGCCAGAATGCATAAAATTGACCTAAACGTCTCCTTTTCCTATTCTGAGTCGATTCTGCATGCTTTAAGTGTGTTTGGTGGCTCAGAACCATCAAAAAACGTTGAAATATAGTTCAAATTCAATAAAAATCGACAAAAGTACAGTTTCTAGCTAAAATTTGATGGTTTCGTTGCACTTTCCGAGCCCGTAGGGTATCTGAGTGGCTTAAAAGTACAAGAAAACACTTCAAAAGTGACGTTTCTGAAGAATTTTAACAGTTTTCTTGTATCTACGAACGCCAGAATGCATAAAATTGACCTAAACGTCTCCTTTTCCTATTCTGAGTCGATTCTGCATGCTTTAAGTGTGTTTGGTGGCTCAGAACCATCAAAAAACGTTGAAATATATTATTATTATTATTATTATTATTAGCAAATACCCCAACAGATAAAAATCCAATTACTGGGGCATATATTACAAAACAGAGCAAAGAAAATATATATAGTTCAAATTCAATAAAAATCGACAAAAATACAGTTTCTAGCTAAAATTTGATGGTTTCGTTGCACTTTCCGAGCCCGTAGGGTATCTGAGTGGCTTAAAAGTACAAGAAAACACTTCAAAAGTGACGTTTCTGAAGAATTTTAACAGTTTTCTTGTATCTACGAACGCCAGAATGCATAAAATTGACCTAAACGTCTCCTTTTCCTATTCTGAGTCGATTCTGCATGCTTTAAGTGTGTTTGGTGGCTCAGAACCATCAAAAAACGTTGAAATATAGTTCAAATTCAATAAAAATCGACAAAAATACAGTTTCTAGCTAAAATTTGATGGTTTCGTTGCACTTTCCGAGCCCGTAGGGTATCTGAGTGGCTTAAAAGTACAAGAAAACACTTCAAAAGTGACGTTTCTGAAGAATTTTAACAGTTTTCTTGTATCTACGAACGCCAGAATGCATAAAATTGACCTAAACGTCTCCTTTTCCTATTCTGAGTCGATTCTGCATGCTTTAAGTGTGTTTGGTGGCTCAGAACCATCAAAAAACGTTGAAATATAGTTCAAATTCAATAAAAATCGACAAAAATACAGTTTCTAGCAAAAATTTGATGGTTTCGTTGCACTTTCCGAGCCCGTAGGGTATCTGAGTGGCTTAAAAGTACAAGAAAACACTTCAAAAGTGACGTTTCTGAAGAATTTTAACAGTTTTCTTGTATCTACGAACGCCAGAATGCATAAAATTGACCTAAACGTCTCCTTTTCCTATTCTGAGTCGATTCTGCATGCTTTAAGTGTGTTTGGTGGCTCAGAACCATCAAAAAACGGTGAAATATAGTTCAAATTCAATAAAAGTCGACAAAAATACAGTTTCTAGCTAAAATTTGATGGTTTCGTTGCACTTTCCGAGCCCGTAGGGTATCTGAGTGGCTTAAAAGTACAAGAAAACACTTCAAAAGTGACGTTTCTGAAGAATTTTAACAGTTTTCTTGTATCTACGAACGCCAGAATGCATAAAATTGACCTAAACGTCTCCTTTTCCTATTCTGAGTCGATTCTGCATGCTTTAAGTGTGTTTGGTGGCTCAGAACCATCAAAAAACGTTGAAATATAGTTCAAATTCAATAAAAATCGACAAAAATACAGTTTCTAGCTAAAATTTGATGGTTTCGTTGCACTTTCCGAGCCCGTAGGGTATCTGAGTAGCTTAAAAGTACAAGAAAACACTTCAAAAGTGACGTTTCTGAAGAATTTTAACAGTTTTCTTGTATCTACGAACGCCAGAATGCATAAAATTGACCTAAACGTCTCCTTTTCCTATTCTGAGTCGATTCTGCATGCTTTAAGTGTGTTTGGTGGCTCAGAACCATCAAAAAACGTTGAAATATAGTTCAAATTCAATAAAAATCGACAAAAATACAGTTTCTAGCTAAAATTTGATGGTTTCGTTGCACTTTCCGAGCCCGTAGGGTATCTGAGTGGCTTAAAAGTACAAGAAAACACTTCAAAAGTGACGTTTCTGAAGAATTTTAACAGTTTTCTTGTATCTACGAACGCCAGAATGCATAAAATTGACCTAAACGTCTCCTTTTCCTATTCTGAGTCGATTCTGCATGCTTTAAGTGTGTTTGGTGGCTCAGAACCATCAAAAAACTTTGAAATATAGTTCAAATTCAATAAAAATCGACAAAAATACAGTTTCTAGCTAAAATTTGATGGTTTCGTTGCACTTTCCGAGCCCGTAGGGTATCTGAGTGGCTTAAAAGTACAAGAAAACACTTCAAAAGTGACGTTTCTGAAGAATTTTAACAGTTTTCTTGTATCTACGAACGCCAGAATGCATAAAATTGACCTAAACGTCTCCTTTTCCTATTCTGAGTCGATTCTGCATGCTTTAAGTGTGTTTGGTGGCTCAGAACCATCAAAAAACGTTGAAATATAGTTCAAATTCAATAAAAATCGACAAAAATACAGTTTCTAGCTAAAATTTGATGGTTTCGTTGCACTTTCCGAGCCCGTAGGGTATCTGAGTGGCTTAAAAGTACAAGAAAACACTTCAAAAGTGACGTTTCTGAAGAATTTTACCAGTTTTCTTGTATCTACGAACGCCAGAATGCATAAAATTGACCTAAACGTCTCCTTTTCCTATTCTGAGTCGATTCTGCATGCTTTAAGTGTGTTTGGTGGCTAAGAACCATCAAAAAACGTTGAAATATAGTTCAAATTCAATAAAAATCGACAAAAATACAGTTTCAAGCTAAAATTTGATGGTTTCGTTGCACTTTCCGAGCCCGTAGGGTATCTGAGTGGCTTAAAAGTACAAGAAAACACTTCAAAAGTGACGTTTCTGAAGAATTTTAACAGTTTTCTTGTATCTACGAACGCCAGAATGCATAAAATTGACCTAAACGTCTCCTTTTCCTATTCTGAGTCGATTCTGCATGCTTTAAGTGTGTTTGGTGGCTCAGAACCATCAAAAAACGTTGAAATATATTTCAAATTCAATAAAAATCGACAAAAATACAGTTTCTAGCTAAAATTTGATGGTTTCGTTGCACTTTCCGAGCCCGTAGAGTATCTGAGTGGCTTAAAAGTACAAGAAAACACTTCAAAAGTGACGTTTCTGAAGAATTTTAACAGTTTTCTTGTATCTACGAACGCCAGAATGCATAAAATTGACCTAAACGTCTCCTTTTCCTATTCTGAGTCGATTCTGCATGCTTTAAGTGTGTTTGGTGGCTCAGAACCATCAAAAAACGTTGAAATATAGTTCAAATTCAATAAAAATCGACAAAAATACAGTTTCTAGCTAAAATTTGATGGTTTCGTTGCACTTTCCGAGCCCGTAGGGTATCTGAGTGGCTTAAAAGTACAAGAAAACACTTCAAAAGTGACGTTTCTGAAGAATTTTAACAGTTTTCTTGTATCTACGAACGCCAGAATGCATAAAATTGACCTAAACGTCTCCTTTTCCTATTCTGAGTCGATTCTGCATGCTTTAAGTGTGTTTGGTGGCTCAGAACCATCAAAAAACGTTGAAATATAGTTCAAATTCAATAAAAATCGACAAAAATACAGTTTCTAGCTAAAATTTGATGGTTTCGTTGCACTTTCCGAGCCCGTAGGTTATCTGAGTGGCTTAAAAGTACAAGAAAACACTTCAAAAGTGACGTTTCTGAAGAATTTTAACAGTTTTCTTGTATCTACGAACGCCAGAATGCATAAAATTGACCTAAACGTCTCCTTTTCCTATTCTGAGTCGATTCTGCATGCTTTAAGTGTGTTTGGTGGCTCAGAACCATCAAAAAACGTTGAAATATAGTTCAAATTCAATAAAAATCGACAAAAATACAGTTTCTAGCTAAAATTTGATGGTTTCGTTGCACTTTCCGAGCCCGTAGGGTATCTGTGTGGCTTAAATTACAAGAAAACACTTCAAAAGTGACGTTTCTGAAGAATTTTAACAGTTTTCTTGTATCTACGAACGCCAGAATGCATAAAATTGACCTAAACGTCTCCTTTTCCTATTCTGAGTCGATTCTGCATGCTTTAAGTGTGTTTGGTGGCTCAGAACCATCAAAAAACGTTGAAATATAGTTCAAATTCAATAAAAATCGACAAAAATACAGTTTCTAGCTAAAATTTGATAGTTTCGTTGCACTTTCCGAGCCCGTAGGGTATCTGAGTGGCTTAAAAGTACAAGAAAACACTTCAAAAGTGACGTTTCTGAAGAATTTTAACAGTTTTCTTGTATCTACGAACGCCAGAATGCATAAAATTGACCTAAACGTCTCCTTTTCCTATTCTGAGTCGATTCTGCATGCTTTAAGTGTGTTTGGTGGCTCAGAACCATCAAAAAAACGTTGAAATATAGTTCAAATTCAATAAAAATCGACAAAAATACAGTTTCTAGCTAAAATTTGATGGTTTCGTTGCACTTTCCGAGCCCGTAGGGTATCTGAGTGGCTTAAAAGTACAAGAAAACACTTCAAAAGTGACGTTTCTGAAGAATTTTAACAGTTTTCTTGTATCTACGAACGCCAGAATGCATAAAATTGACCTAAACGTCTCCTTTTCCCATTCTGAGTCGATTCTGCATGCTTTAAGTGTGTTTGGTGGCTCAGAACCATCAAAAAACGTTGAAATATAGTTCAAATTCAATAAAAATCGACAAAAATACAGTTTCTAGCTAAAATTTTATGGTTTCGTTGCACTTTCCGAGCCCGTAGGGTATCTGAGTGGCTTAAAAGTACAAGAAAACACTTCAAAAGTGACGTTTCTGAAGTATTTTAACAGTTTTCTTGTATCTACGAACGCCAGAATGCATAAAATTGACCTAAACGTCTCCTTTTCCTATTCTGAGTCGATTCTGCATGCTTTAAGTGTGTTTGGTGGCTCAGAACCATCAAAAAACGTTGAAATATAGTTCAAATTCAATAAAAATCGACAAAAATACAGTTTCTAGCTAAAATTTTATGGTTTCGTTGCACTTTCCGAGCCCGTAGGGTATCTGAGTGGCTTAAAAGTACAAGAAAACACTTCAAAAGTGACGTTTCTGAAGAATTTTAACAGTTTTCTTGTATCTACGAACGCCAGAATGCATAAAATTGACCTAAACGTCTCCTTTTCCTATTCTGAGTCGATTCTGCATGCTTTAAGTGTGTTTGGTGGCTCAGAACCATCAAAAAACGTTGAAATATAGTTCAAATTCAATAAAAATCGACAAAAATACAGTTTCTAGCTAAAATTTGATGGTTTCGTTGCACTTTCCGAGCCCGTAGGGTATCTGAGTGGCTTAAAAGTACAAGAAAACACTTCAAAAGTGACGTTTCTGAAGAATTTTAACAGTTTTCTTGTATCTACGAACGCCAGAATGCATAAAATTGACCTAAACGTCTCCTTTTCCTATTCTGAGTCGATTCTGCATGGTTTAAGTGTGTTTGGTGGCTCAGAACCATCAAAAAACGTTGAAATATAGTTCAAATTCAATAAAAATCGACAAAAATACAGTTTCTAGCTAAAATTTTATGGTTTCGTTGCACTTTCCGAGCCCGTAGGGTATCTGAGTGGCTTAAAAGTACAAGAAAACACTTCAAAAGTGACGTTTCTGAAGAATTTTAACAGTTTTCTTGTATCTACGAACGCCAGAATGCATAAAATTGACCTTAACGTCTCCTTTTCCTATTCTGAGTCGATTCTGCATGCTTTAAGTGTGTTTGGTGGCTCAGAACCATCAAAAAACGTTGAAATATAGTTCAAATTCAATAAAAATCGACAAAAATACAGTTTCTAGCTAAAATTTGATGGTTTCGTTGCACTTTCCGAGCCCGTAGGGTATCTGAGTGGCTTAAAAGTACAAGAAAACACTTCAAAAGTGACGTTTCTGAAGAATTTTAACAGTTTTCTTGTATCTACGAACGCCAGAATGCATAAAATTGACCTAAACGTCTCCTTTTCCTATTCTGAGTCGATTCTGCATGCTTTAAGTGTGTTTGGTGGCTCAGAACCATCAAAAAACGTTGAAATATAGTTCAAATTCAATAAAAATCGACAAAAATACAGATTCTAGCTAAAATTTGATGGTTTCGTTGCACTTTCCGAGCCCGTAGGGTATCTGAGTGGCTTAAAAGTACAAGAAAACACTTCAAAAGTGACGTTTCTGAAGAATTTTAACAGTTTTCTTGTATCTACGAACGCCAGAATGCATAAAATTGACCTAAACGTCTCCTTTTCCCATTCTGAGTCGATTCTGCATGCTTTAAGTGTGTTTGGTGGCTCAGAACCATCAAAAAACGTTGAAATATAGTTCAAATTCAATAAAAATCGACAAAAATACAGTTTCTAGCTAAAATTTTATGGTTTCGTTGCACTTTCCGAGCCCGTAGGGTATCTGAGTGGCTTAAAAGTACAAGAAAACACTTCAAAAGTGACGTTTCTGAAGTATTTTAACAGTTTTCTTGTATCTACGAACGCCAGAATGCATAAAATTGACCTAAACGTCTCCTTTTCCTATTCTGAGTCGATTCTGCATGCTTTAAGTGTGTTTGGTGGCTCAGAACCATCAAAAAACGTTGAAATATAGTTCAAATTCAATAAAAATCGACAAAAATACAGTTTCTAGCTAAAATTTGATGGTTTCGTTGCACTTTCCGAGCCCGTAGGGTATCTGAGTGGCTTAAAAGTACAAGAAAACACTTCAAAAGTGACGTTTCTGAAGAATTTTAACAGTTTTCTTGTATCTACGAACGCCAGAATGCATAAAATTGACCTAAACGTCTCCTTTTCCTATTCTGAGTCGATTCTGCATGCTTTAAGTGTGTTTGGTGGCTCAGAACCATCAAAAAACGTTGAAATATAGTTCAAATTCAATAAAAATCGACAAAAATACAGTTTCTAGCTAAAATTTGATGGTTTCGTTGCACTTTCCGAGCCCGTAGGGTATCTGAGTGGCTTAAAAGTACAAGAAAACACTTCAAAAGTGATGTTTCTGAAGAATTTTAACAGTTTTCTTGTGTCTACGAACGCCAGAATGCATAAAATTGACCTAAACGTCTCCTTTTCCTATTCTGAGTCGATTCTGCATGCTTTAAGTGTGTTTGGTGGCTCAGAACCATCAAAAAACGTTGAAATATAGTTCAAATTCAATAAAAATCGACAAAAATACAGTTTCTAGCTAAAATTTTATGGTTTCGTTGCACTTTCCGAGCCCGTAGGGTATCTGAGTGGCTTAAAAGTACAAGAAAACACTTCAAAAGTGACGTTTCTGAAGAATTTTAACAGTTTTCTTGTATCAACGAACGCCAGAATGCATAAAATTGACCTAAACGTCTCCTTTTCCTATTCTGAGTCGATTCTGCATGCTTTAAGTGTGTTTGGTGGCTCAGAACCATCAAAAAACGTTGAAATATAGTTCAAATTCAATAAAAATCGACAAAAATACAGTTTCTAGCTAAAATTTTATGGTTTCGTTGCACTTTCCGAGCCCGTAGGGTATCTGAGTGGCTTAAAAGTACAAGAAAACACTTCAAAAGTGACGTTTCTGAAGAATTTTAACAGTTTTCTTGTATCTACGAACGCCAGAATGCATAAAATTGACCTAAACGTCTCCTTTTCCTATTCTGAGTCGATTCTGCATGCTTTAAGTGTGTTTGGTGGCTCAGAACCATCAAAAAAACGTTGAAATATAGTTCAAATTCAATAAAAATCGACAAAAATACAGTTTCTAGCTAAAATTTGATGGTTTCGTTGCACTTTCCGAGCCCGTAGGGTATCTGAGTGGCTTAAAAGTACAAGAAAACACTTCAAAAGTGACGTTTCTGAAGAATTTTAACAGTTTTCTTGTATCTACGAACGCCAGAATGCATAAAATTGACCTAAACGTCTCCTTTTCCTATTCTGAGTCGATTCTGCATGCTTTAAGTGTGTTTGGTGGCTCAGAACCATCAAAAAACGTTGAAATATAGTTCAAATTCAATAAAAATCGACAAAAATACAGATTCTAGCTAAAATTTGATGGTTTCGTTGCACTTTCCGAGCCCGTAGGGTATCTGAGTGGCTTAAAAGTACAAGAAAACACTTCAAAAGTGACGTTTCTGAAGAATTTTAACAGTTTTCTTGTATCTACGAACGCCAGAATGCTTAAAATTGACCTAAACGTCTCCTTTTCCTATTCTGAGTCGATTCTGCATGCTTTAAGTGTGTTTGGTGGCTCAGAACCATCAAAAAACGTTGAAATATAGTTCAAATTCAATAAAAATCGACAAAAATACAGTTTCTAGCTAAAATTTGATGGTTTCGTTGCACTTTCCGAGCCCGTAGGGTATCTGAGTGGCTTAAAAGTACAAGAAAACACTTCAAAAGTGACGTTTCTGAAGAATTTTAACAGTTTTCTTGTATCTACGAACGCCAGAATGCATAAAATTGACCTAAACGTCTCCTTTTCCTATTCTGAGTCGATTCTGCATGCTTTAAGTGTGTTTGGTGGCTCAGAACCATCAAAAAACGTTGAAATATAGTTCAAATTCAATAAAAATCGACAAAAATACAGTTTCTAGCTAAAATTTGATGGTTTCGTTGCACTTTCCGAGCCCGTAGGGTATCTGAGTGGCTTAAAAGTACAAGAAAACACTTCAAAAGTGACGTTTCTGAAGAATTTTAACAGTTTTCTTGTATCTACGAACGCCAGAATGCATAAAATTGACCTAAACGTCTCCTTTTCCTATTCTGAGTCGATTCTGCATGCTTTAAGTGTGTTTGGTGGTTCAGAACCATCAAAAAACGTTGAAATATAGTTCAAATTCAATAAAAATCGACAAAAATACAGTTTCTAGCTAAAATTTGATGGTTTCGTTGCACTTTCCGAGCCCGTAGGGTATCTGAGTGGCTTAAAAGTACAAGAAAACACTTCAAAAGTGACGTTTCTGAAGAATTTTAACAGTTTTCTTGTATCTACGAACGCCAGAATGCATAAAATCGACCTAAACGTCTCCTTTTCCTATTCTGAGTCGATTCTGCATGCTTTAAGTGTGTTTGGTGGCTCAGAACCATCAAAAAACGTTGAAATATAGTTCAAATTCAATAAAAATCGACAAAAATACAGTTTCTAGCTAAAATTTGATGGTTTCGTTGCACTTTCCGAGCCCGTAGGGTATCTGAGTGGCTTAAAATTACAAGAAAACACTTCAAAAGTGACGTTTCTGAAGAATTTTAACAGTTTTCTTGTATCTACGAACGCCAGAATGCATAAAATTGACCTAAACGTCTCCTTTTCCTATTCTGAGTCGATTCTGCATGCTTTAAGTGTGTTTGGTGGCTCAGAACCATCAAAAAACGTTGAAATATAGTTCAAATTCAATAAAAATCGACAAAAATACAGTTTCTAGCTAAAATTTGATGGTTTCGTTGCACTTTCCGAGCCCGTAGGGTATCTGAGTGGCTTAAAAGTACAAGAAAACACTTCAAAAGTGACGTTTCTGAAGAATTTTAACAGTTTTCTTGTATCTACGAACGCCAGAATGCATAAAATTGACCTAAACGTCTCCTTTTCCTATTCTGAGTCGATTCTGCATGCTTTAAGTGTGTTTGGTGGCTCAGAACCATCAAAAAACGTTGAAATATAGTTCAAATTCAATAAAAATCGACAAAAATACAGTTTCTAGCTAAAATTTGATGGTTTCGTTGCACTTTCCGAGCCCGTTGGGTATCTGAGTGGCTTAAAAGTACAAGAAAACACTTCAAAAGTGACGTTTCTGAAGAATTTTAACAGTTTTCTTGTATCTACGAACGCCAGAATGCATAAAATTGACCTAAGCGTCTCCTTTTCCTATTCTGAGTCGATTCTGCATGCTTTAAGTGTGTTTGGTGGCTCAGAACCATCAAAAAACGTTGAAATATAGTTCAAATTCAATAAAAATCGACAAAAATACAGTTTCTAGCTAAAATTTGATGGTTTCGTTGCACTTTCCGAGCCCGTAGGGTATCTGAGTGGCTTAAAAGTACAAGAAAACACTTCAAAAGTGACGTTTCCGAAGAATTTTAACAGTTTTCTTGTATCTACGAACGCCAGAATGCATAAAATTGACCTAAACGTCTCCTTTTCTTATTCTGAGTCGATTCTGCATGCTTTAAGTGTGTTTGGTGGCTCAGAACCATCAAAAAACGTTGAAATATAGTTCAAATTCAATAAAAATCGACAAAAATACAGTTTCTAGCTAAAATTTGATGGTTTCGTTGCACTTTCCGAGCCCGTAGGGTATCTGAGTGGCTTAAAAGTACAAGAAAACACTTCAAAAGTGACGTTTCTGAAGAATTTTAACAGTTTTCTTGTATCTACGAACGCCAGAATGCATAAAATTGACCTAAACGTCTCCTTTTCCTATTCTGAGTCGATTCTGCATGCTTTAAGTGTGTTTGGTGGCTCAGAACCATCAAAAAACGTTGAAATATAGTTCAAATTCAATAAAAATCGACAAAAATACAGTTTCTAGCTAAAATTTGATGGTTTCGTTGCACTTTCCGAGCCCGTAGGGTATCTGAGTGGCTTAAAAGTACAAGAAAACACTTCAAAAGTGACGTTTCTGAAGAATTTTAACAGTTTTCTTGTATCTACGAACGCCAGAATGCATAAAATTGACCTAAACGTCTCCTTTTCCTATTCTGAGTCGATTCTGCATGCTTTAAGTGTGTTTGGTGGCTCAGAACCATCAAAAAACGTTGAAATATAGTTCAAATTCAATAAAAATCGACCAAAATACAGTTTCTAGCTAAAATTTGATGGTTTCGTTGCACTTTCCGAGCCCGTAGGGTATCTGAGTGGCTTAAAAGTACAAGAAAACACTTCAAAAGTGACGTTTCTGAAGAATTTTAACAGTTTTCTTGTATCTACGAACGCCAGAATGCATAAAATCGACCTAAACGTCTCCTTTTCCTATTCTGAGTCGATTCTGCATGCTTTAAGTGTGTTTGGTGGCTCAGAACCATCAAAAAACGTTGAAATATAGTTCAAATTCAATAAAAATCGACAAAAATACAGTTTCTAGCTAAAATTTGATGGTTTCGTTGCACTTTCCGAGCCCGTAGGGTATCTGAGTGGCTTAAAAGTACAAGAAAACACTTCAAAAGTGACGTTTCTGAAGAATTTTAACAGTTTTCTTGTATCTACGAACGCCAGAATGCATAAAATCGACCTAAACGTCTCCTTTTCCTATTCTGAGTCGATTCTGCATGCTTTAAGTGTGTTTGGTGGCTCAGAACCATCAAAAAACGTTGAAATATAGTTCAAATTCAATAAAAATCGACAAAAATACAGTTTCTAGCTAAAATTTGATGGTTTCGTTGCACTTTCCGAGCCCGTAGGGTATCTGAGTGGCTTAAAAGTACAAGAAAACACTTCAAAAGTGACGTTTCTGAAGAATTTTAACAGTTTTCTTGTATCTACGAACGCCAGAATGCATAAAATTGACCTAAACGTCTCCTTTTCCTATTCTGAGTCGATTCTGCATGCTTTAAGTGTGTTTGGTGGCTCAGAACCATCAAAAAACGTTGAAATATAGTTCAAATTCAATAAAAATCGACAAAAATACAGTTTCTAGCTAAAATTTGATGGTTTCGTTGCACTTTCCGAGCCCGTAGGGTATCTGAGTGGCTTAAAAGTACAAGAAAACACTTCAAAAGTGACGTTTCTGAAGAATTTTAACAGTTTTCTTGTATCTACGAACGCCAGAATGCATAAAATTGACCTAAATGTCTCCTTTTCCTATTCTGAGTCGATTCTGCATGCTTTAAGTGTGTTTGGTGGCTCAGAACCATCAAAAAACGTTGAAATATAGTTCAAATTCAATAAAAATCGACAAAAATACAGTTTCTAGCTAAAATTTGATGGTTTCGTTGCACTTTCCGAGCCCGTAGGGTATCTGAGTGGCTTAAAAGTACAAGAAAACACTTCAAAAGTGACGTTTCTGAAGAATTTTAACAGTTTTCTTGTATCTACGAACGCCAGAATGCATAAAATTGACCTAAACGTCTCCTTTTCCTATTCTGAGTCGATTCTGCATGCTTTAAGTGTGTTTGGTGGCTCAGAACCATCAAAAAACGTTGAAATATAGTTCAAATTCAATAAAAATCGACAAAAATACAGTTTCTAGCTAAAATTTGATGGTTTCGTTGCACTTTCCGAGCCCGTAGGGTATCTGAGTGGCTTAAAAGTACAAGAAAACACTTCAAAAGTGACGTTTCTGAAGAATTTTAACAGTTTTCTTGTATCTACGAACGCCAGAATGCATAAAATTGACCTAAACGTCTCCTTTTCCTATTCTGAGTCGATTCTGCATGCTTTAAGTGTGTTTGGTGGCTCAGAACCATCAAAAAACGTTGAAATATAGTTCAAATTCAATAAAAATCGACAAAAATACAGTTTCTAGCTAAAATTTGATGGTTTCGTTGCACTTTCCGAGCCCGTAGGGTATCTGAGTGGCTTAAAAGTACAAGAAAACACTTCAAAAGTGACGTTTCTGAAGAATTTTAACAGTTTTCTTGTATCTACGAACGCCAGAATGCATAAAATTGACCTAAACGTCTCCTTTTCCTATTCTGAGTCGATTCTGCATGCTTTAAGTGTGTTTGGTGGCTCAGAACCATCAAAAAACGTTGAAATATAGTTCAAATTCAATAAAAATCGACAAAAATACAGTTTCTAGCTAAAATTTGATGGTTTCGTTGCACTTTCCGAGCCCGTAGGGTATCTGAGTGGCTTAAAAGTACAAGAAAACACTTCAAAAGTGACGTTTCTGAAGAATTTTAACAGTTTTCTTGTATCTACGAACGCCAGAATGCATAAAATTGACCTAAACGTCTCCTTTTCCTATTCTGAGTCGATTCTGCATGCTTTAAGTGTGTTTGGTGGCTCAGAACCATCAAAAAACGTTGAAATATAGTTCAAATTCAATAAAAATCGACAAAAATACAGTTTCTAGCTAAAATTTGATGGTTTCGTTGCACTTTCCGAGCCCGTAGTGTATCTGAGTGGCTTAAAAGTACAAGAAAACACTTCAAAAGTGACATTTCTGAAGAATTTTAACAGTTTTCTTGTATCTACGAACGCCAGAATGCATAAAATTGACCTAAACGTCTCCTTTTCCTATTCTGAGTCGATTCTGCATGCTTTAAGTGTGTTTGGTGGCTCAGAACCATCAAAAAACGTTGAAATATAGTTCAAATTCAATAAAAATCGACAAAAATACAGTTTCTAGCTAAAATTTGATGGTTTCGTTGCACTTTCCGAGCCCGTAGGGTATCTGAGTGGCTTAAAAGTACAAGAAAACACTTCAAAAGTGACGGTTCTGAAGAATTTTAACAGTTTTCTTGTATCTACGAACGCCAGAATGCATAAAATTGACCTAAACGTCTCCTTTTCCTATTCTGAGTCGATTCTGCATGCTTTAAGTGTGTTTGGTGGCTCAGAACCATCAAAAAACGTTGAAATATAGTTCAAATTCAATAAAAATCGACAAAAATACAGTTTCTAGCTAAAATTTGATGGTTTCGTTGCACTTTCCGAGCCCGTAGGTTATCTGAGTGGCTTAAAAGTACAAGAAAACACTTCAAAAGTGACGTTTCTGAAGAATTTTAACAGTTTTCTTGTATCTACGAACGCCAGAATGTATAAAATTGACCTAAACGTCTCCTTTTCCTATTCTGAGTCGATTCTGCATGCTTTAAGTGTGTTTGGTGGCTCAGAACCATCAAAAAACGTTGAAATATAGTTCAAATTCAATAAAAATCGACAAA